>NW_026600307.1:387185-462280 GCF_029448725.1 Salvelinus fontinalis | reverse complement strand
AGGAGGAGGAGAGGAGGAGGAGAGGAGGAGAGGATGAGGAGAGGAGGAGGAGAGGAGGAGAAGATGAAGAGAGGAGGATGAGAGGAGGAGGAGAGGAGGATGAGAGGAGGAGAGGAGGAGGAGAGGAGGAGAGGAGGAGGAGAGGAGGAGAAGATGAAGAGAGGAGGAGGAGAGGAGGAGAGGAGGAGAGGAGGAGGAGAAGATGAAGAGAGGAGGAGGAGAGGAGGAGAGGAGGAGAGGAGGAGGAGAAGATGAAGAGAGGAGGAGGAGAGGAGGAGAGGATGAGGAGAGGATGAGGAGAGGAGGAGAAGATGAAGAGAGGAGGAGGAGAGGAGGAGAGGATGAGGAGAGGATGAGGAGAGGAGGAGGAAAGAAGGAGAAGTGGAGTAGAGTAGGAGAGGAGGATGGGAGGAGGAGTAGATTAGTATTTTATACTTCAATCTGTCTCTAGAAATAAAATTACTTACTGAACAGAGTTATCAACCATGGATATGTTCAGAAGTTACAACGTAGCGCTGGCTAGCTGCTGCTTGGTCTCTCTCTCTCTCTCTCTCTCTCTCTCTCTCTCTCTCTCTCTCTCTCTCTCTCTCTCTCTCTCTCTCTCTCTCTCTCTCTCTCTCTCTCTCTCTCTCTCTCTCTCTCTCTCTCTCTCTCTCTCTCTCTCTCTCTCTCTCTCTCTCTCTCTCTCTCTCTCTCTCTCTCTCTCTCTCTCTCACTAATTCTCTCTCTCATTCTCTCTCTCATTCTCTCATTCTCTCTCTCTCTCTCATTCTCTCTCTATCATTCTCTCTCTCTTTCATTCTCTCTCTCTCTCTCTTTCATTATCTCACGTTCATTCTCTCTCTCTTTCATTCTCTCTCTTTCATTCTCTCTCTTTCATTCTCTCTCTCTCTTTCTCTCTCTCTCTCGTTCATTCTCTCTCTCTCTTTCATTCTCTCTCTTTCATTCTCTCTCTTTCATTCTCTCTCTCTCTCTTTCATTCTCTCTCTCTCTTTCATTCTCTCTCTCTCGCTTTCATTCTCTCTCTCTTTCATTCTCTCTCTCTCTTTCATTCTCTCTCTCTCTTTCATTCTCTCTCTCGCTTTCATTCTCTCTCTCTCTTTCATTCTCTCTCTCTCTTTCATTCTCTCTCTCTCTTTCATTCTCTCTCTCTCTTTCATTCTCTCTTTTTTGGAGTTTGAGTGTTTGGTGTGGAGGGCTCTGTCCTAACTTATTTTCTTGATTCTGTCCTTGGTCTTATCTTTAAGTTTTTATTTTCTATGGTGGAGGGTTAATGCACTATTTGTTTTAGCGGTATCCACGGGTTTTTTCAAAGTTAGGGTGGAAGAGGACAGAGTTTTAGTTTCCTGGGGGTTTGGAAGGTGTGGTGTGCGCGATGGCTTCTCAGCCTAGCGCGGAGGAGACGCTGTCTATACAGCATGGATTCAGGTGTGTTCCTGAGAACGGAGTTAAGGTGGAGGAGGTTCTGCTCGCGGTCGGTGAACAGGTCGGAGCTGAATTTATACATTCCGCTTCTAGAATGAACAAATCTATGGTTGTATTCATGAAATGAGCAAATTTGGTTGGTAGGCCAGTTGCTAGTGGAATATTTGTAAGGGGTGTGTTGGTGCCAATTTCGGCATCTTTCTTCCACTTCAACCAGGGTGGTAGTTGCAAATTTGCCTCCGTTTCTTACGGACGATCAAATCAGGAAAGATCTGAGTGGTTTTGGGTAGTTTGCTAGCGGTTTTCGTGTCGGCAGGTTTTCAGGCAGATGCCGTTAAGCACGTTTCGCTCCGGAGGCAAGTGGTCATGTTTCTGAATAACAATGAGCAACAGCCTAGTGTGCATTTTAAAGTGAAGTATGGAGAGGGACTCTACGCAGGGTTTGCCAGCACAGACAGTCTGTCGTGTTTTGGTTGTGGGGATTTGGGGAATAAGAGCTTTGCGTGTCCACATAAAGGCCGTAGACAAGGTGAGGGTACAAGCGCCCCCAGTGGGGGATATCGAGGTCACCATGCAGGGGAAAATGAGATGCAGGCAGCTGAGGCTGGGCCTAGTCAATCTATAGATGGTGGTGTAGATGAGGCTGGGTCTAGTCAATCTATAGATGGTGGTGTAGATGAGGCTGGGTCTAGTCAATCTATAGATGGTGGTGTAGATGAGGCTGGGTCTAGTCAGGTTATAGATGGTGGTAAAGATGAGGCTCGGTCTAGTCATGCTATAGATGGTGGTGTAGATGAGGCTGGGTCTAGTCAGGCTATAGATGGTGGTGTAGATGAGGCTGGGTCTAGTCAGGTTATAGATGGTGGTGTAGATGAGGCTGGGTCTAGTCAGGTTAAAGATGGTGGTGTAGATGAGGCTGGGTCTAGTCATGATAGTGGTGTATATGAGGCTGGGTCTGGTCATGTTATAGATGGTGGTGTAGATGAGGCTGGGTCTAGTCAGGTTAAAGATGGTGGTGTAGATGAGGCTGGGTCTAGTCATTTTATAGATGGTGGTGTAGATGAGGCTGGGTCTAGTCATTTTATAGATGGTGGTGTAGATGAGGCTGGGTCTAGTCATTTTATAGATGGTGGTGTAGATGAGGCTGGGTCTAGTCATTTTATAGATGGTGGTGTAGATGAGGCTGGGTCTAGTCATTTTATAGATGGTGGTGTAGATGAGGCTGGGTCTAGTCATTTTATAGATGGTGGTGTAGATGAGGCTGGGTCTAGTCATGCTATAGATGGTGGTGTAGATGAGGCTGGGTCTAGTCAGGTTATGGATGGTGGTGCAGATGAGGACGGGTCTAGTCATGCTATAGATGGTGGTGTAGATGAGGCTGGGTCTAGTCATGCTATAGATGGTGGTGTAGATGAGTATGGGTCTAGTCAGGTTATAGATGGAGGTGTAGATGAGGCTGGGTCTAGTCAGGTTATAGATGGTGGCGTAGATGAGGCTGGGTCTAGTCATGTTATAGATGGTGGTGTAGATGAGGCTGGGTCTAGTCAGGTTATAGATGGTGGTGTAGATGAGGCTGGGTCTAGTCAGGTTATAGATGATGGTGTAGATGAGGCTGGGTCTAGTCATGTTATAGATGGTGTGGTAGCTGAGGCTGGGTCAAGTCATGCTATAGATGGTGGTGTAGATGAGGCTGGGTCTAGTCATGCTATAGATGGTGGTATAGATGAGGCTGGGTCTAGTCAGGCTGTGGATGGTGGTGTAGACGAGGCTGGGTCTAGTCAGGTTATAGATGGTGGTATAGATGAGGCTGGGTCTAGTCAGGTTATAGATGGTGGGGTAGCTGAGGCTGGGTCAAGTCATGCTATAGATGGTGGTGTAGATGAGGCTGGGTCTAGTCAGGAAAAAGATGGTGGTGTAGATGAGGCTGGGTCTAGTCATGTTATAGATGGTGGTGTAGATTAGGCTGGGTCTAGTCAGGTTAAAGATGGTGGTGTAGATGAGGCTGGGTCTAGTCATGATGGTGGTGTATATGAGGCTGGGTCTGGTCGTGTTATAGATGGTGGTTTAGATGAGGCTGGGTCTAGTCAGGTTATAGATGGTGGTGTAAATGAGGCTGGGTCTAGTCAGGTTATAGATGGTAGTGTAGATGAGGCTGGGTCTAGTCATGTTATAGATGGTGGTGTAGATGAGGCTGGGTCTAGTCAGGTTATGGATGGTGGTGTAGATGAGGCTGGGTCTAGTCAGGTTATAGATGGTGGTGTAGATGAGGCTGGGTCGATTCAGGTTATAGATGGTGGTGTAGATGAGGCTGGGTCTAGTCATGCTATAAATGGTGTAGATGAGGCTGGGTCTAGTCAGGTTATAGATGATGGTGTAGATGAGGCTGGATCTGGTCATGTTATAGATGGTGGTGTAGATGAGGCTGGGTCTAGTCAGGATAAAGATGATGGTGTAGATAAGGCTGGGTCTAGTCATGTTATAGATGGTGGTGTAGATGAGGCTGGGTCTAGTCATGTTATAGATGGTGGTGTAGATGAGACTGGGTCTAGTCATGCTATAGATGGTGGTGTAGATGAGGCTGGGTCTAGTCATGCTATAGATGGTGTAGATGAGGCTGGGTCTAGTCAGGTTATAGATGGTGGTGTAGATGAGGCTGGGTCTGGTCATGTTATAGATGGTGGTGTAGATGAGGCTGGGTCTGGTCATGTTATAGATGGTGGTGTAGATGAGGCTGGGTCTGGTCATGCTATAGATGGTGGTGTAGATGAGGCTGGGTCTAGTCATGCTATAGATGGTGATGTAGATGAGGCTGGGTCTAGTCATGTTATAGATGGTGGTGTAGATGAGGCTGGGTCTAGTCAGGTTATAGATGGTGGTGTAGATGAGGCTGGGTCTAGTCAGGTTATAGATTGTGGTGTAGATGAGGCTGGGTCTAGTCATGCTATAGATGGTGGTGTTGATGAGGCTGGGTCTAGTCAGGCTAGTGGTGCAGGTGAGGCTGGGTCTAGTCATGCTATAGATGGTGGTGTAGATGAGGCTGGGTCTAGTCATGTTATAAATGGTGGTGTAGATGAGACTGGGTCTAGTCATGCTATAGATGGTGGTGTAGATGAGGCTGGGTCTAGTCATGTTATAGATTGTGGTGTAGATGAGGCTGGGTCTAGTCATGTTATAGATGGTGGTGTAGATGAGGCTGGGTCTAGTCATGTTATAGATGGTGGTGTAGATGAGGCTGGGTCTAGTCAGGCTATAGATGGTGGTGTAGATGAGCCTGGGTCTAGTCAGGTTATAGATGGTGGTGTAGATGAGGCTTGGTCTAGTCATGCTATAGATGGTAGTGTTGATGAGGCTGGGTCTAGTCAGGCTGGTGATGTAGATGAGGCTGGGTCTAGTCAGGCTATAGACGGTGGTGTAGATGAGGCTGGGTCTAGTCAGGTTATAGATGGTGGTGTAGATGAGGCTGGATCTAGTCATGCTATAGATGGTGGGGTAGATGATGCTGGGTCTAGTCAGGCTGGTGGTGTAGATGAGGCTGGGTCTAGTCAGGTTACAGATGGTGGTGTAGATGAGGCTGGGTCTAGTCAGGTTATAGATGGTGGGGCAGCTGAGGCTGGGTCAAGTCATGCTATAGATGGTGGTGTAGATGAGGCTGGGTCTAGTCAGGCTATAGATGGTGGTGTAGATGAGGCTGGGTCTAGTCAGGTTATAGATGGTGGTGTAGATGAGGCTGGGTCTAGTCAGGTTATAGGTGGTGGTGTAGATGAGGCTGGGTCTAGTCATGCTCTAGATGGTGGTGTAAATAAGGCTGGGTCTATACAGGTTATAGATGCTGGTGTAGATGAGGGTGGGTCTAGTCAGGAAAAAGATGGTGGGGTAGATGAGGCTGGGTCTAGTCATGTTATAGATGGTGGTGTAGATGAGGCTGGGTCTAGTCATGATGGTGGTGTATATGAGGCTGGGTCTGGTCGTGTTATAGATGGTGGTTTAGATGAGGCTGGGTCTAGTCAGGTTATAGATGGTGGTGTAGATGAGGCTGGGTCTAGTCAGGTTATAGATGGTAGTGTAGATGAGGCTGGGTCTAGTCATGTTATAGATGGTGGTGTAGATGAGGATGGGTCTAGTCAGGTTATAGATGGTGGTGTAGATGAGGCTGGGTCTAGTCAGGTTATAGATGGTGGTGTAGATGAGGCTGGGTCTAGTCAGGTTATAGATGGTGGTGTAGATGAGGCTGGGTCTAGTCATGCTATAGATGGTGTAGATGAGGCTGGGTCTAGTCAGGTTATAGATGATGGTGTAGATGAGGCTGGATCTGGTCATGTTATAGATGGTGGTGTAGATGAGGCTGGGTCTAGTCAGGATATAGATGATGGTGTAGATAAGGCTGGGTCTAGTCATGTTATAGATGGTGGTGTAGATGAGGCTGGGTCTAGTCATGCTATAGATGGTGTAGATGAGGCTGGGTCTAGTCATGTTATAGATGGTGGTGTAGATGAGACTGGGTCTAGTCATGCTATAGATGGTGGTGTAGATGAGGCTGGGTCTAGTCATGCTATAGATGGTGTAGATGAGGCTGGGTCTAGTCAGGTTATAGATGGTGGTGTAGATGAGGCTGGGTCTGGTCATGTTATAGATGGTGGTGTAGATGAGACTGGGTCTGGTCATGTTATAGATGGTGGTGTAGATGAGGCTGGGTCTGGTCATGCTATAGATGGTGGTGTAGATGAGGCTGGGTCTAGTCATGCTATAGATGGTGGTGTAGATGAGGCTGGGTCTAGTCAGGTTATAGATGGTGGTGTAGATGAGGCTGGGTCTAGTCAGGTTATAGATGGTGGTGTAGATGAGGCTGGGTCTAGTCATGCTATAGATGGTGTTGTTGATGAGGCTGGGTCTAGTCAGGCTAGTGGTGCAGGTGAGGCTGGGTCTAGTCATTATATATATGGTGATGTAGATGAGGCTGGGTCTAGTCATGTTATAAATGGTGGTGTAGATGAGACTGGGTCTAGTCATGCTATAGATGGTGGTGTAGATGAGGCTGGGTCTAGTCATGTTATAGATTGTGGTGTAGATGAGGCTGGTTCTAGTCATGTTATAGATGGTGGTGTAGATGAGGCTGGGTCTAGTCATGTTATAGATGGTGGTGTAGATGAGGCTGGGTCTAGTCAGGCTATAGATGGTGGTGTAGATGAGCCTGGGTCTAGTCAGGTTATAGATGGTGGTGTAGATGAGGCTTGGTCTAGTCATGCTATAGATGGTAGTGTTGATGAGGCTGGGTCTAGTCAGGCTGGTGGTGTAGATGAGGCTGGGTCTAGTCAGGCTATAGATGGTGGTGTAGATGAGGCTGGGTCTTGTCAGGTTATAGATGGTGGTGTAGATGAGGCTGGATCTAGTCAAGCTGGTGGTGTAGATGAGGCTGGGTCTAGTCAGGTTACAGATGGTGGTTTAGATGAGGCTGGGTCTAGTCAGGTTATAGATGGTGGGGCAGCTGAGGCTGGGTCAAGTCATGCTATAGATGGTGGTGTAGATGAGGCTGGGTCTAGTCAGGTTATAGATGGTGGTGTAGATGAGGCTGGGTCTAGTCAGGTTATAGATGGTGGTGTAGATGAGGCTGGGTCTAGTCAGGTTATATGTGGTGGTGTAGATGACGCTGGGTCTAGTCATGCTCTAGATGGTGGTGTAAATGAGGCTGGGTCTATACAGGTTATAGATGGTGGCGTAGATGAGGCTGGGTCTAGTCAGGAAAAAGAGGTTGGTGTAGATGAGGCTGGGTCTAGTCAGGTTATAGATGGTGGTGTAGATGAGGCTGGGTCTAGTCATGTTATAGATGGTGGTGTAGATGAGGCTGGGTCTAGTCAGGTTAAAGATGGTGGTGTAGATGAGGCTGGGTCAAGTCAGGCTGTGGATGGTGGTGTAGATGAGGCTGGGTCTAGTCAGGTTATAGATGGTGGTATAGATGAGGCTGGGTCTAGTCAGGCTGTGGATGGTGGTGTAGATGAGGCTGGGTCTAGTCAGGTTATAGATGGTGGGGTAGCTGAGGCTGGGTCAAGTCATGCTATAGATGGTGGTGTAGATGAGGCTGGGTCTAGTCAGGAAAAAGATGGTGGTGTAGATGAGGCTGGGTCTAGTCAGGTTATAGATGGTGTGGTAGATGAGGCTGGGTCTAGTCAGGTTATAGATGGTGGTCTAGATGAGGCTGGGTCTAGTCAGGTTAAAGATGGTGGTGTAGATGAGGCTGGGTCTAGTCATGATGGTGGTGTATATGAGGCTTTGTCTGGTCGTATTATAGATGGTGGTGTAGATGAGGCTGGGTCTAGTCAGGTTATAGATGGTGGTGTTGATGAGGCTGGGTCTAGTCATGTTATAGATGGTGGTGTAGATGAGGCTGGGTCTAGTCAGGTTATAGATGGTGGTGTAGATGAGGCTGGGTCTTGTCAGGTTATAGATGGTGGTGTAGATGAGGCTGGATCTAGTCATGCTATAGATGGTGGGGTAGATGAGGCTGGGTCTAGTCAGGCTGGTGGTGTAGATGAGGCTGGGTCTAGTCAGGCTATAGATGGTGGTGTAGATGAGGCTGGGTCTTGTCAGGTTATAGATGGTGGTGTAGATGAGGCTGGATCTAGTCATGCTATAGATGGTGGGGTAGATGAGGCTGGGCCTAGTCAGGCTGGTGGTGTAGATGAGGCTGGGTCTAGTCACGTTACAGATGGTGGTTTAGATGAGGCTGGGTCTAGTCAGGTTATAGATGGTGGGGCAGCTGAGGCTGGGTCAAGTCATGCTATAGATGGTGGTGTAGATGAGGCTGGGTCTAGTCAGGTTATAGATGGTGGTGTAGATGAGGCTGGGTCTAGTCAGGAAAAAGAGGTTGGTGTAGATGACGCTGGGTCTAGTCAGGTTATAGATGGTGGTGTAGATGAGGCTGGGTCTAGTCATGTTATAGATGGTGGTGTAGATGAGGCTGGGTCTAGTCAGGTTAAAGATGGTGGTGTAGATGAGGCTGGGTCTAGTCAGGCTGTGGATGGTGGTGTAGATGAGGCTGGGTCTGGTCAGGTTATAGATGGTGGTATAGATGAGGCTGGGTCTAGTCAGGCTGGTGGTGTAGATGAGGCTGGGTCTAGTCAGGCTATAGATGGTGGTGTAGATGAGGCTGGGTCTTGTCAGGTTATAGATGGTGGTGTAGATGAGGCTGGATCTAGTCATGCTATAGATGGTGGGGTAGATGAGGCTGGGCCTAGTCAGGCTGGTGGTGTAGATGAGGCTGGGTCTAGTCAGGTTACAGATGGTGGTTTAGATGAGGCTGGGTCTAGTCAGGTTATAGATGGTGGGGCAGCTGAGGCTGGGTCAAGTCATGCTATAGATGGTGGTGTAGATGAGGCTGGGTCTAGTCAGGTTATAGATGGTGGTGTAGATGAGGCTGGGTCTAGTCAGGAAAAAGAGGTTGGTGTAGATGACGCTGGGTCTAGTCAGGTTATAGATGGTGGTGTAGATGAGGCTGGGTCTAGTCATGTTATAGATGGTGGTGTAGATGAGGCTGGGTCTAGTCAGGTTAAAGATGGTGGTGTAGATGAGGCTGGGTCTAGTCAGGCTGTGGATGGTGGTGTAGATGAGGCTGGGTCTGGTCAGGTTATAGATGGTGGTATAGATGAGGCTGGGTCTAGTCAGGCTGTGGATGGTGGTGTAGATGAGGCTGGGTCTAGTCAGGTTATAGATGGTGGGGTAGCTGAGGCTGGGTCAAGTCATGCTATAGATGGTGGTGTAGATGAGGCTGGGTCTAGTCAGGAAAAAGATGGTGGTGTAGATGATGCTGGGTCTAGTCAGGTTATAGATGGTGTGGTAGATGAGGCTGGGTCTAGTCAGGTTATAGATGGTGGTGTAGATGAGGCTGGGTCTAGTCAGGTTAAAGATGGTGGTGTAGATGAGGCTGGGTCTAGTCATGATGGTGGTGTATATGAGGCTGGGTCTGGTCGTATTATAGATGGTGGTGTAGATGAGGCTGGGTCTAGTCAGGTTATAGATGGTGGTGTTGATGAGGCTGGGACTAGTCATGTTATAGATGGTGGTGTAGATGAGGCTGGGTCTAGTCAGGTTATAGATGGTGGTGTAGATGAGGCTGGGTCTAGTCAGGTTATAGATGGCGGTGTAGATGAGGCTGGGTCTAGTCAGGTTATAGATGGTGGTGTAGATGAACCTGGGTCTAGTCAGGTTATAGATGGTGGTGTAGATGAGGCTGGGTCTAGTCAGGTTATAGATGGTGGTGTAGATGAGGCTGGTTCTAGTCAGGTTATAGATGGCGGTGTAGATGAGGCTTGGTCTAGTCAGGTTATAGATGGTGGTGTAGATGAACCTGGGTCTAGTCAGGTTATAGATGGTGGTGTAGATGAGGCTGGGTCTAGTCAGGTTATAGATGGTGGTGTAGATGAGGCTGGGTCTAGTCATGTTATGGATGGTGGTGTAGATGAGGCTGGGTCTAGTCATGCTATAGATGGTGGTATAGATGAGGCTGGGTCTAGTCAGGCTGTGGATGGTGGTGTAGATGAGGCTGGGTCTAGTCATGCTATAGATGGTGGTGTAGATGAGGCTGGGTCTAGTCAGGTTATAGATGGTGGTGTAGATGAGGCTGGGTCTAGTCAGGTTATAGATGGCGGTGTAGATGAGGCTGGGTCTAGTCAGGTTATAGATGGTGGTGTAGATGAACCTGGGTCTAGTCAGGTTATAGATGGTGGTGTAGATGAGGCTGGGTCTAGTCAGGTTATAGATGGTGGTGTAGATGAGGCTGGTTCTAGTCAGGTTATAGATGGCGGTGTAGATGAGGCTTGGTCTAGTCAGGTTATAGATGGTGGTGTAGATGAACCTGGGTCTAGTCAGGTTATAGATGGTGGTGTAGATGAGGCTGGGTCTAGTCAGGTTATAGATGGTGGTGTAGATGAGGCTGGGTCTAGTCATATTATGGATGGTGGTGTAGATGAGGCTGGGTCTAGTCATGCTATAGATGGTGGTATAGATGAGGCTGGGTCTAGTCAGGCTGTGGATGGTGGTGTAGATGAGGCTGGGTCTAGTCATGCTATAGATGGTGGTGTAGATGAGGCTGGGTCTAGTCAGGTTATAGATGGTGGTGTAGATGAGGCTGGGTCTAGTCAGGTTATAGATGGTGGTGTAGATGAGGCTGGGTCTAGTCAGGTTATAGATGGTGGTGTAGATGAGGCTGGGTCTAGTCAGGTTATAGATGGTGGTGTAGATGAGGCTGGGTCTAGTCAGGTTATGCTAGTAGATGAGGAGAGTATAGTGGGGAAGTGTAAGATACTAGGGGGGGAGGAGGAGGGTTTCAAGTGGAAAAGCAAAAAAGGGGGAGAAGTCAGAAGAAAGGAGGGGAGAGGCTGGTGTGGTCAAAGGCGCCATGGAACCTTTGGGGGGAGGTCCTGACCAGAGAGGAAGGGCAGGTGGTCAGGATGGGAGATGAAGATGATGAGGAGGAAAGTGAGACTGAGGAAGAGGATGAAGAGGAGGCCTTTTTTTCAAACTCCTCTTCAATGGGTCCGGAGCTGACAGCCAGTCAAGCAGAAGGGTCAAAGTACACGCTGAGGGAACTGACAAGGTTCCAGAATATGACCAAGGGAAAAAAAGTTCATCTTGAAGCTGAGAAAGTTTGTAAGATCACTACAACATGCTATGAGAAATGAGGGGCGTGGTGTCCTCTCACCCAGGAAACGGTTTAGGTTGAGGAAGTGGGTCACAACAGTGCGTAAAGGTCGGCCTTCAGACACTGTTTAGATGTAGAGTTTCTTTCTGGCACAGTTTTTCTGAGCTTTGCTATTGGTCTCTTTCTTTGCTGGCTTTTCTCCCACTTCTTATGGAGTCTCTTCGGGGAGGCTCGCTTAATATAAATGGAGCCAGAGATGCGGGAAAGAGGAGTGTGTTGGGTGAATATGTAAAACAAAATAAATTACAGGTGTTGTTTCTGCAGGAGACGCATGGTGATGTGCTGAATGAAGTCGATTGGGGGCTCTGGTGGAAAGGGGTAAGTGTGTTGAGCCATGGGACAAATCTTAGTGCAGGGGTGGCAGTCCTTTTTGCACCGGGTCTGTCTGTAAAAATGTGCTCCTCAAAGGAGGTGTGTAGGGGCAGGTTGCTTGTTGTTAAAGCAGAAATTAACAGCATGGGTTTTGTTTTTATAAATGTGTATGCGCCTAACACATCGAGAGAGAGGGGAGGTTCTATTTGGGTGTCGTAGACAGGAACTCTCACAGGTAGCGCCTGAGGAGACGCTGGTGGTCGGCGGGGACTGGAACTGTACAATGGATTTTACCAAAGACAGAAATGGGGAAGGGCCTCATTTCAGTGTCAGTGATAAGGGAACTAATCAGTTCGACCTAGTGGATGTTTGGAGAACTAGACATCCTGACACAAGACGGTATACATGGGTGAAGGTCTTTGGGGCTAGGGTGAGTGCAGCCTGACTTGATCGTTTTTACATGTCTAGGAATCAGAGCAATAGGCTGCTGGGCGCTACCATTCTCCTGGTGGGTTTTTCAGATCAACACATAACCATGGCTCGGCTGTCTATTTCACCAGGGCCAGTTTCATGTAAAGCTCTTACAGGCTCTACAAACCCCTAGTACCAAAGAGGTCAGGGGACCTCCAGTGGAGGGTTCTTCATGGAGCCCTGGCCACTAACAGCTGGGTGGCACGGGTTGAACCAGGAGTCGGACAGGGGTGTCCTTTCTGTGTAATGAGTGAAACTGTGATTCATGTGTTTTCTGTGTGCGCCAGGTTAATGCCATTAATGTCTCTGTTGGAATGTCTGTGTGAGAGGTTTGGGGTGGGTTTTGCTGTTGGGATGTTTATAATGGGATACAGGTATTCAAATAAGGAAAAGGCCAAATGTGTTTTGCAGAATTTTCTGTTTGCTCAGACAAAGTTGGCTATTTGGCTAACATGGAGGGACAGGGTCAAAGGTCGGCGGATAACCGACCCTTTTCTATTGTTTAATGGGATGGTCTCTGCGCGCCTTAGGGTTGAATTTGAGTTGTATAAAATGATTAACAGTGTGGAGATGTTTGAGGAGACATGGTGTGTTGGGGAGCCGCCTGTACAGCTGGGGAAGATGGGTTAGATATACGGTTGTAGAGGTGGTGAGGTTTTTGGTTATTGTGATGTGTTGTTTTGTATTGTGGGGTAGAGGGCAAGGTGAGTATGGTACATGTATGCTGTACAGGATATATTTTGGTGTTTTATTTTTAAGGGCGGGTGAGGTTTTAATGAAATAAGATTGTTTCATTAAAAAAAGTCAAAAGTCTCTCTCTTTCTCTCTCATTTCAATTTAATGGCTTTATTGGCATGGATATGATATAGATATGGGAGTATTTCTGTGGTATTTCACCCAGTAGATATGGGAGTTTATCAAAATTGCATTTGTTTTCGAATTCTTTGTGTGTCTGTGTAATCTGAGGGAAATATGTGTCTCTAATATGGTCAAACATCTGGTAGGAGGTTAAGAAGTGCAGCTCAGTTTTTACCCCACCTCGTCTTCTCTTGAGAGCCAGGTCTGCCTTCGTTGGCCTTTCTCAATAGCAAGGCTATGCTCACTGAGACTGAAGATTGTCATAGATTTCCTTAATTATCGGTCAGTCACAGCAGTCAGGTGTTCTGCCACTGTGAACAATGTTGAAGGGATACAAAACTGCCCTTTTCAGACCTCCACCGGTCCCAGAAAAAAACTAAAACATTTCCTGAAGTGAACATCACTCAATAAAGTTATATAAAAATGTCAGGATGCACTTGTCGGTTTTACAGTGTTCATTTCAACCTCTGTTGCTAAACAATGATCAGAAAATTCCACACTTGGTTTACAGACCTGAGATTGATGCTCAAAACAATATAACCTATCTAACCTGGTCAGAGAGATGGTGTTCTCTCTCACATTAGACCATGTGTTCTGTCTCGTGCCTCCATGTTGGCTCCAAACATCACACAGTTCACGTGTTACAAAAAGGCGTTTAAAAACAGTCCATGAGAATATATGAGGTTCTTTGTGGTTTATATCTACATCACTGACTGTGCAGTTAAAATTCCCAGCAAGAAATAAATCATCCTCTGTGTCACGTTCCTGACCTATTTCTGTTAGTTTGTTGTATGTGTTAGTTGGTCAGGACGTGAGGTTGGGTGGGCATTCTATGTTTTCTGTTTCTGTGTTGGTTTTGGGTTGCCTGGTATGGCTCTTAATTAGAGGCAGGTGTTTGGCGTTCCTCTAATTAAGAGTCATATTTAGGTAGGCGTTGTCACAGTGTTCTTTGTGGGTGATTGTCTTCCGTGTCTGTGTCTGTTACACCACGCGGGACTGTTTACGGTTTGTTCGGTTTGTGTAGCCTATGTTCCTATTCGTGCGTTTTCTTGTTTTATGTAAGTACGACGTCTAGGTCTGTCTACACCGTTTGTTGTTTTTTTGTTAGTTTATCAAGTTCGTGTTTTCGTTAAATAAATATGTCTTTTCACTACGCTGCGCCTTGGTTCCCTCAATACTCCTCCTCTTCCGAAGATGAAGAGGAGGAGGAATGCCGTTACAGAATCACCCACCAAGCATCCAGAACCAAGAAGCGTAATTTGGAGCAACGGGGAAGTATACAGGACTTGTGGAGTTGGGAGCAAATATTTAACGGAGAAGGACCATGGGCTAAAGTTAATCACCGTCCATGGGAACAGCTGGAGGCAGCTCGGAGAGTGGAGGAAAAGAGAGAGAGGAACCGGAGTTATGAGGGTACGCGTCTTGCACGGAAGCCCAAAAAGCCCGTGAGTAACACCCAAAAATTTCTTGGGGGGTGGCTAAGAGGTAGTGGGCCAAGGGCAGGTAGGAGACCTGCGTCCACTTCCAAGGCTTACTGTGGAGAGCGGGAGTACGGGCAGGCGCCGTGTTACGCAGTAGAGCGCACGGTGTCTCCTGTACGAGTGCATAGCCCAGTGCGGGTTATTCCACCTCCCCGCACTGGTAGGGCTAGACTGGGCATTGAGCCAGGTGTCATGAGGCCGGCTCAACGCGTCTGGTCTCCAGTGCGTCTCCTCGGGCCGGCATACATGGCACCTGCCATACGCATGGTTTCCCCGGTTCGCCTACATAGCCCGGTGCGGGTTATTCCACCTCCCCGCACTGGTCGGGCGACCGGGAGCATTCAACCAGGTAAGGTTGGGCAGGCTCAATGCTCAAGAGAGCCAGTACGCCTGCACGGTCCGGTATTTCCGGCGCCACCTCCCCGCCCCAGCCTAGTACCTACAGTGCCTACACTACGCACTAGGCTACCAGTGCGTCTCCTGAGCCCTGTTCCTCCTCCACGCACTCTCCCTGTAGTGCGTGTATCCAGTTCGGTGCCTCCAGTTCCGGCACCACGCACTAAGCCTCCTGTGCGTCTCCAGAGCCCTGTACACACTGTTTCTTCTCCCCCTACTAATCCTGATGTGCTTGTCCTCAGCCCGGTGTCACCAGTGCCGGTACCACGCACCAGGTATAGAGTGGGCTTTGAGAGTCCAGTGTGCCCTGTCCCTGCTCCCCGCACTAGTATGAAGGTGCGTGTCCTTAGCCCGGTGCCTCCAGTTCCGGCACCACGCACCAGGTCTACAGTGCGCCTTATCCGGCCAGAGCCATCCGTCTCCCCAGCGCCATCTGAGCCATCCGTCTCCCCAGCGCCATCTGAGCCATCCGTCTCCCCAGCGCCGTCTGAGCCATCCGTCTGCAATGAGCCTGCAAAGCCGCCCGTCTGCCATGAGCCTGCAAAGCCGCCCGTCTGCCATGAGCCTAGAGAGCCGTCAGCCAGACAGGAGCCGCTAGAGCCGCCCGCCAGACAGGATCTGCCAGAGCCGCCAACCAGACAGGATCTGCCAGAGCCGCCAACCAGACAGGATCTGCCAGAGCCGCCAACCAGACAGGATCTGCCAGAGCCGCCAACCAGACAGGATCTGCCTGAGCCGCCAACCAGACAGGATCTGCCAGAGCCGCCAACCAGACAGGATCTGCCAGAGCCGCCAGCGAGCCATGAGCGGCCAGAGCCGTCAGAGAGCCATGAGCGTCCAGAGCCGTCAGCCTGCCATGAGCGTCGAGAGCCGTCAGCCAGCCATGAGCGTCGAGAGCCGTCAGCCAGCCATGAGCGTCGAGAGCCGTCAGCCAGCCATGAGCGTCGAGAGCCGTCAGCCAGCCATGAGCGTCGAGAGCCGTCAGCCAGCCATGAGCGTCGAGAGCCGTCAGCCAGCCATGAGCGTCGAGAGCCGTCAGCCAGCCATGAGCGTCGAGAGCCGTCAGCCAGCCATGAGCGTCGAGAGCCGTCAGCCAGCCATGAGCGTCGAGAGCCGTCAGCCAGCCATGAGCGTCGAGAGCCGTCAGCCAGCCATGAGCGTCGAGAGCCGTCAGCCTGCCATGAGCGTCCAGATTCGTCAGTCAGCCATGAGCTGCCCTTCAGCCAGAAACGGCTATATACCCAGAACTGCCCCTCAGTCCAGAGCTGTCTCTCTGTCCGGAGCTGCCTTTCAGTCCGGAGTTGCCCCTCTATCATGATCTCCCTCTCTATCTTGATCTACCTCTATATTCTGATCTATCCCTCTGTCTGGTGCTATCCCTCTGTCTTGATCAATCTCTCTGTCCCGGTGCTGTCCCTGTCATTTATGTTACTAAGAGGATTTTGTGGGGGTAAATTGAGGGTGGACATTTGTAGGGGGAGAGGGAGGCTAGGATTGATTATGGTGGGGTGGGGACCTCGCCCGGAGCCTGAGCCACCACCGTGGTCAGATGCCCACCCAGACCCTCCCCTAGACTTTGTGCTGGTGCGCCTGGAGTTCGCACCTTATGGGGGGGGGTTATGTCACGTTCCTGACCTATTTCTGTTAGTTTGTTGTATGTGTTAGTTGGTCAGGACGTGAGGTTGGGTGGGCATTCTATGTTTTCTGTTTCTGTGTTGGTTTTGGGTTGCCTGGTATGGCTCTTAATTAGAGGCAGGTGTTTGGCGTTCCTCTAATTAAGAGTCATATTTAGGTAGGCGTTGTCACAGTGTTCTTTGTGGGTGATTGTCTTCCGTGTCTGTGTCTGTTACACCACGCGGGACTGTTTACGGTTTGTTCGGTTTGTGTAGCCTATGTTCCTATTTGTGCGTTTTCTTGTTTTATGTAAGTACAACGTCTAGGTCTGTCTACACCGTTTGTTGTTTTTTTGTTAGTTTATCAAGTTCGTGTTTTCGTTAAATAAATATGTCTTTTCACTACGCTGCGCCTTGGTTCCCTCAATACTCCTCCTCTTCCGAAGATGAAGAGGAGGAGGAATGCCGTTACACTCTGTTACATTTCTCAATGGTATTTGATCATCTCTCTAAAAAACATACCTTCTCAGCTGCCACTACTGGGGCACATACATTTATTAAACATAGTGATGTTCTCATACCTCGCTCTAACTTTTAATAACCTATTTATCCTCAACCGATTTATCATCTCTACTTCCTGTTTATCCTCAACCGATTTATCATCTCTACTTCCTGTTTATCCTCAACCGATTTATCATCTCCACTTCCTGTTTATCCTCAACTGATTCATCATCTCTACTTCCTGTTTCTCCTCAACTGATTCATCATCTCTACTTCCTGTTTATCCTCAACTGATTTATCATCTCTACTTCCTGTTTATCCTCAACTGATTTATCATCTCTACTTCCTGTTTATCCTCAACTGATTTATCAATCTCTACTTCCTGTTTATCCTCAACTGATTTATCATCTCTACTTCCTGTTTATCCTCAACTGATTTATCAATCTCTACTTCCTGTTTATCCTCAACTGATTTATCAATCTCTACTTCCTGTTTATCCTCAACTGATTTATCATCTCTACTTCCTGTTTATCCTCAACTGATTTATCAATCTCTACCTTCCTCTTAGAATTAGAACCTTTATCACCCCCTTCATCACATTCTTCCTCTTCCTCCTCGGTACTTTGAAAACAGCTGCTTCATTTTCCATTGTTTCATTCTCCTCTTGAACTCCTATTTCATTCTCCAGCCCCCCCTCAGCGACCTCAATCGCAGTCTCACCTACTGTTCCTCCCCCTCAGCGACCTCAATCGCAGTCTGACTGTTTCCCTCCCCCTTCCTCTTTTCCCTGCTCTACCATAACTGCCCACGTAGCCAGACTGCCTTCCTTTCCTACTTTTCCAACCACATCTGCCCACCTTCTCCCTTCCCCTTCCCCTTAGCTTGTTCATCTCTTCTCAGTGGTGCTTTAGCTGCACCAGAGCTAGAGCTGTATCCTTCAGTAACATCATGTTACACTTTTCTCCTATGAGACACGACATGTTTCAGCGAAGGAGATTTGCATCCCAAAATATTCTTCTCTAATGTAGAAACAAGTTGTCCGTGAGGAGAGAACTCTCCCTCCAACACTTCACCTCTAACAAATGGGGGCTCGTTAGAAAGTACAACATCTTTTGCCGGATTCATACCGAGCACATACCGACATCTGCTTATTCCGCAACGCAACACCGCTCTCAACTATCGTATTCACTTTTTCAATAGAATCTAAGAATATCCCTCTATTCATCCTTGAGGCTGATTTTATGCTAACTGCTAAGCTACATTCCTCCACTGAACACGCTGCCACAGCCGGATTCTTTACTCCATGTTTTTCAAACCTCAAACCTCCACCAGTAGTGACCTACACAGGGATGGTTTTACATCCCCACTGAACTCCAGATACAGACTGATCCAGTTTAATTTCCTCCATCAGCTCTATAACACCCCCATCTAGACTGCGCATGTTCAACCCTGATATCTCCTCCCTATGTTTTAGATGTGGCTCAGATGAAGGAACATTCCTCCATTCCACTTGGCAGTGTTCAAAACTACACAGTTTCTGGCAGGGGGTATGCGATACCATATCCTCAATTCATGGGGTTGCATTCCCTTTAGACCCGGAGGTCTGTCTACTGGGCAACTTTACTAACACCAATCTTAGGCAAAGCCATACTATAAAGCTAGCAGAAATATTGCTAGCGATTGCCAAGAAATGTATTGCCTTGAAATGGAAATTGGATTCCTCCCTGCCAGTTGCAATGTGGCTATCGGAAGTTAATAGTTGTATCCCACTGGAGAAAATCACTTACTGCTTGAGGAATAAGTTAAAGACATTTTACAGAATTTGGCAACCTTTTATTGACTATATGGAGAATCTCCCCCCACATCACATTGATTGAATCTCTATATAACCCTTATCTAATGTTTCACACGTAATGTATAATATGTAGCCTACGGCAGGTGACCATATGATCCAATGTCTCATTATTATTATTTTTATTGTATGTTTGTATACATAATTATTATTATTTATTTATATTTTGTTACGCTCGTCTGTCACTTTCACTTTGTCCTATTGTTGTCTAATATCTTTTCACTTTTGTTTTGAATGTTCTTAATTGGGAAATGCAAAAATAAAATATATATTAAAAAAAAACTCCACGAGTGGCCATTGCAACCAAACAACCTCTAACGATCACACCACCCCTCTACGTGCTCAGTGACAGTGAGACAAGAAAACTTTAAAACAACTAAACTAATCTATGTCTATATATAAATATATATACTGTATATATACACACATTGAAAACACCAAAACCCAATAGGTTGAAAAAATGTAAGTCGCTCTCACAATCACTCCTGCTTCCCGACTCACTCCCAGCATGCACTTCAGAGAGAGAGACCCCTGTCCAACCAAAAAAAATGAGTCCCAGAAAACCAGAGTCTACGCCTTCATTATGGTGAATCACTAAAACAATACAGAAATACACTAAAAAGAACATACAGCACGTCAGAAATAAGCTCAATGTAATTGAAGAATCGAAAGACTCTAACCACTTCTGGGAAAATTGGAAAACACTAAACAAATAATAACACAAAGAATTTTCTGTCAAATGGGGATGTATGGATAAACCACTTCTTCAATCAGTTTTGGCTCTATAACAAAGAACAAACAGCAAAAACATGATCCTGTACAAATCTTGGAATCAACTATTAGAGCCATTCGATGATTCAATTACTTTGAATGAACTACAGGACAAAAATAAAAACACTCCAACCCAGAAAGGCCTGTGGTGTTGATGGTATCCTCAATGAAATTAGAAAATTAACAGACAACAAAATTCCAATTCACTATACTAAAACTCTTTAACATCATCCTTAGCTCTGGCATCTTCCCCAATATTTGGAACCAAGGACTGATCACCCAAATCCACAAAAGTGGAGACCAATTTGACCCCAATAACTACCGTGGGATATGCGTCAACAGCAACCTTGGGAAAATCCTCTGCATTATCATTAACAGCAGACTAGTACATTTGCTCAGTGAGAACAATGTACTCAGCAAATGTCAAAATTGGCTCTTTACCAAATTATCGTACGACAGACCACGTATTCACCATGCACACCCCAATTGACAAACAAACAAATTGAAAGAAAGGCAAAGTCTGCTCATGCTTTGTTGATTTCAAAAAAGCCTTTGACTCAATTTGGGATCTGGGTCTGCTATACAAATTGATGGAAAGTGGTGTTTGGGGACAAACATATGACATTATGAAATCCATGTACACAAACAACAAGTGTACAACAAGTGTTCGGTTAAAATAGGCAAAAAACACAGGGCCAGGGGTGAGACAGGGATGCAGCTTAAGCCCCACCCTCTTCAACATATATATATCAACGAATTGGCGCGGGCACTAGAACAGTCTGCAGCACCCGGCCTCACCCTACTAGAATCTGAAGTCAAATGTCTACTGTTTGCTGATGAGCTGGTGCTTCTGTCACCAACCAAGGAGGGCCTACAGCAGTACCTAGATCTTCTGCACAGATTCTGTCAGACCTGGGCTCTGACAGTAAATCTCAGGAAGACAAAAATAATGGTGTTCCAAAAAAGATCCATTCGCCAGGACCACAAATACAAATTCCATCTAGACACCGTTGCCCTAGAGCACACACAAAACTATTCATACCTTGGCCTAAACATCAGTGTCAGAGGTAACTTCCACAAAGCTGTGAACGATCTGAGAGACAAGGCAAGAAGGGCATTTTATGCCATCAACATAACATAAAATTCGACCTTCCAATTAGGATCTGGCTAAAAATACTTGAATTAGTTATAGAACCCATTGCCTTTTATGGTTGTGAGGTATGGGGTCCGCTCACCAACCAAAAATTCACAAAATGGGACAAACACTAAATTGAGACTCTGCATGCAGAATTCTGCAAAAATATCCTCAGTGTGCAATGTAAAACACCAAATAATGCAGGCAGAGCAGAATTAGGCCGATACCCGCTAATTATCAAAATCCAGAAAAGAGACGTTAACCTCTCTGGGATAGATGGGACGCTTGCGTCCCAACAGCCTTGTCAAAATGTAGAGCGCCAAATTCAAAAAAATTATATAAAATTAAACTTGATTAAATCACACATATAAGATATCAAATTAAAGCTACACTCGTTGTGAATCCAGCCAACATGTCAGATTTCAAAAAGGCTTTTCGGCGAAAGCATAAGATGCTATTATCTGATGATAGCCCAATGTAAACAAGAGAGTGTAGCCCATTTCAACCATGCTAGCGCTACTCAAAACGCTAATATAAAATATAAAACATGCATTACCTTTGACGAGATTCTTTTGTTGGCACTCCAATATGTCCCATAAACATCACAAATGGTCCTTTTGTTCGATTAATTCCATCCATATATTTTCAAATTGTCCATTTATTTGGCGCCGTTGTACCAGGAAAAACAGCGTTCAATTTGAACAAAATCACGACACAATATCTAAAAAAAATTACCTCTAAACTTTGTCAAAACATTTCAAAGTACTTTTGTAATACAGCTTAAGGTATTTGTAAACGTTAATAATCGATCAAATTGAAGACAGGTCAATCTGTTTTCAATACAGGATATCAACAAACTCACGGAACATTTCATGTCTTGCCCAAATCTCAAACATAAACAAACGACGTCCCTCCACTTCCGGGTCAATATCTTTTTCACCTCACTAAGAAAAAACCTTAACCATTTTCCATACAATGGCGACATCCAGTGGAAGCAGTAGAAACTGCGCATTTACTGATTAGAATTCTGGTTTGCCCAAAACAATCCATTGAACATAGAGGAACTTAACAATGAAAAAGTTAGTCCTCAGGGTTTTGACTGCTATATAAGTTCTGTTATACTTACAGATATGATTCAAACAGTTTTAGAAACTTCAGAGTGTTTTCTATCCAAATCTACTAATTATATGCATATCTTATATTCTGGGGATGAGTAGCACGAAGTTGAAATTGCGCACGCTATTTTTCCCTAAGTGAAAACTCTGCACCCTATCATTAAGAAGTTAAATTCTAAAACCACCTAAAAGGAAGTGATTCCCAAACCTTCCATAACAAAGCCATCACCTGCATAGAGATTAACCTAGAGAATAGCCCCCTAAGCAAGCTGGTCCTGGGGCTCTGTTCACAAACACAAACAGACCCCACAGAGCCCCAGGACATCAACACAATTAGACCCAATCAAATCATGAGAAAACAAAACACAATTTCTTGACACATTGGAAAGAATGAGCAAAAAACAGAGCAAACTAGAATGCTATTTGGTCCTAAACAGAGAGTACACAGTGGCAGAATACCTGACCACTGTGACTGACCCAAACCTAAGGAAAGCTTTGACTATCTACAGACTCAGTGAGCATAGCCTTGCTATTGAGAAAGGCCGCCGTAGGCAGACCTGGCTCTCAAGAGAAGACAGGCTATGTGCACACTGCCCACAAAATGACGTGGAAACTGAGCTGCACTTCCTAACCTCCTGCCAAATGTATGACCATTATTTTAGACACACATTTCCATCAGATTACATAAATCCAAGAATTCGAAAACAAACCTGATTTTTATCAAGTCCCTTATACACTGGGTGAAATACCACAGTGTGACATCACAGGAGCAAGGATTTGTGACCTGTTGCCACAAGAAAAGGGCAACCAGTGAAGAACAAACACCATTGTTAATACAATCCATATTTATTTTCCCTTTTGCACTTTAACCATTTGCACATTGTTACAACGCTGTATGTATACATAATATACCCTTTTGTGTACTATATATTTCACTAGCTTTGGCAATGTTAACATATGTTTCACATGACAATAAAGCCCCTTGAATGGAACTGAGAGAGAGAGAGTGTGTTGTCTCCTGCCCTTTATCCTTTCATCTAAGATCACTATCCCCCACAGCAAATTTGCAGGTGTTAAAATCTCTTGACATTAAAAGTGTTGTATGTTTACAGTGCATTCAGATAGTCTTACCCCGTGACCACATTTTGATGTGTTACAGCCTGAATTTAAAGCTGATCAACTTTATATTTTTTTATCACTGGCCTACACAAAATACCCCATAATATTAAAGTGGAATAATTTTTGCAAAATCAGGACTTAATAATATGCTTAATAAGTCGGCGTAATAAGTTGCATGGAAAAATAGTGTGAATGACTTCCTCATCTCTGTACCCCAAACATACAATTATCTGTAAGGTTCCTCAGTCGAGGAGTCAATTTCAACCACAGATTCAACCACAAAGAACAGGGAGGTTTTCCAGTGCAGAAGGGCGCCTATTGGTAATGGTGTAAAGTACTTAAGTAAAAATACTTTAAAGTACTACTTAAATAATATTTTAAGTAAATGTACTTTAAAATTCTACTTAAGTAATTTTGTAATTCGTTTTTTAGGGTATCTGTACTTTGCTTTTTACTTTCACTTCCTTACATTTTTAAATAAATAAATAAAACTTTCCACTCCATACATTTTCCCTGACACTCAAAAGTACTCATTAGATTTTGAATGCTTAGCAGGACAGGAAAATGGTCCAATTCACACACTGGTCATCCCTACTGCCTCTGATCTGGCGGACTCCCAACACACAAATGCTTAGTTTGTAAATTATGTATGAGTGTTGGAGAGTGCCCCTGGCTATCCTTAAATTGTATTAAATTTTTTTTGTGCCATCTGGTTTGCCTAATATAATATATTTTTTCATACTTTTACTTTTACTTTTGATACTTAAGTAGATTTAAAACCAAATAGTTTTAGACTTTTACTCAAGCAGTATTTTACTGGGTGACTTTCACTCTTACTTGAGGCATTTTCTATTAAGATATCTTTACTTTGACTCAAGTATGACAATTGGGACTTTTTTCACCTCTGCCAACACATACACTTGTATGAAGTTCTGGAGTGACCCAGTCTGAGCCGCTCCCTGGGAGGGAGAGAAGGTGGCTCTCAGCTGTAACAGTAATCTTATTAAGTCTGACTGTCCCACCCTGATCTGTTTCACCTGTCCTCATTATTGTCTCCACGCCCTCCAGGTGTAGCTTGTTTTCCCCAGTGTATTTATCTCTGTGTTTCCTGTCTCTCTCTCCCAGTGTATTTATCCCTGTGTTTACTCTCTCTCTGTACCAGTGTATTTATCCCTGTGTTTCCTGTCTCTCTGTGCCAGTGTATTTATCCCTGTGTTTCCTGTCTCTCTGTACCAGTGTATTTATCCCTGTGTTTCCTGTCTCTCTGTACCAGTGTATTTATCCCTGTGTTTCCTGCCTCTCTGTACCAGTGTATTTATCCCTGTGTTTCCTGTCTCTCTGTGCCAGTGTATTTATCCCTGTGTTTCCTGTCTCTCTGTGCCAGTTCGTCTTGTATGTCCAAGCCTAGAAGCGTTTTTTCCCGTTTTCCTGCTTTGCCTTTTCTCCTTTTTCTAGTCCTCCCGGTTTTGACCCTTGCCTGTTCTGGACTCTGTACCCGCCTACTTGACCATTCTGCCTGCCTTGACCTCGAGCCTGTCTGCCAATCTATACCTCCTAGACTCTGATCTGGTTATACCTTTTGCCTGTCCACGACCATTCTCTTGTCTATTCTCTTTGGATTTAATTAACATCTTAAACTCCAACCATCTGCCTCCTGTGTCTACAGTTGGGTCTCGCCTTGTGTCATGAAACCACCAAGGTGGTGTGGTACAGACAGACTGCTCAGGTGGTCAATGTCATTCTAGACAAAAATAAAAAACTATCAATACCCCCAAAACTTGGATTGCCAAAATTGATGCATCTTTCCCTTCATGGCCCTCCCTGACCTGTAACTGTTGAGCAGTGAGGTGTACTGATGTGCTGTATTCTATGACAAGGATTGTGTTTCAGTAACTAAGAGAGAGATGAGAGATAGAGAAGAGGAAAAAGGGGGAATGAAGGGAGGAAAGGAGAGAGGGAGATGGTGGTTAACCAGCATTGTTAGCAATAGCTAACAAGATCAAATGTTTACAATCATTCTACTGTATATTTTAAAGCAATAGCTAACAATATCAAATATTTACAATCATTCTACTGTATATTTTAAAGCAATAGCTAACAATATCAAATATTTACAATCATTCTACTGTATATTTTAAAGCAATAGCTAACAAGATCAAATGTTTACAATCATTCTACTGTATATTTTAAAGCAATAGCTAACAATATCAAATGTTTACAATCATTCTACGGTATATTTTAAAGCAATAGTGTAAAGGTTGTCACTGTAGTTCTCCTCCTCAGACGAGGAGGAGCATGGATCGGACCAAGATGCGGAGTAAGAGGTATTCATGATTTAATGGCAAACCAACAAAACACTACAAATTAACAAAAGTGACTAACCTGCAACAGTCCTGTGTGGCCCAAACGCTGACACAAGAACAAACACCCACAAAACACCAGTGAAACCCTGGCTGCCTTAGTATGACTCTCAATCAGAGACAAACGATACACACCTGTCTCTAATTGAGAATCATACCAGGCCGAACACAAAACCCCACATAGAAATAGAAAACATAGACTAACCCACCCAATTCACGCCCTGACCAACTAAAACAAATACATAACAAAGGAAAACAGGTCAGGAACGTGACAGAACCCCCCCCTTAAGGTGCGAACTCCGGGCGCACCAGCACAAAGTCTAGGGGAGGGTCTGGGTGGGCGTCTGTCCACGGTGGTGGCTCTGGCGCTGGTCGTGGTCCCCACCCCACCATAGTCAACCCCCGCTTCCGTGGCCTCCTCCCAATATTCACCCTCCATGTCAATCCCGCTATTCCAAAAGGCAGTAACAGACTGAGGGGTAGCAGTTGACTGAGGGGCAGCACCAGGATAAGGGGCAGCACCAGGATAAGGGGCAGCACCAGGATAAGGGGCAGCACCAGGATAAGGGGCAGCACCAGGATAAGGGGCAGCTCATGACTGAGTGGCAGCTCATGACTGGAGGGCAGCTCATGACTGGAGGGCAGCTCATGACTGGAGGGCAGCTCATGACTGGAGGGCAGCTCATGACTGGAGGGCAGCTCATGACTGGAGGGCAGCTCATGACTGAGTGGCAGCTCATGACTGGAGGGCAGCTCATGACTGGAGGGCAGCTCATGACTGGAGGGCAGCTCATGACTGGAGGGCAGCTCATGACTGGAGGGCAGCTCATGACTGGAGGGCAGCTCTGGCAGCTCCTGACTGGCTGGCGGATCTGGCAGCTCCTGACTGGCTGGCGGATCTGGCAGCTCCTGACTGCCTGGCGGATCTGGCAGCTCCTGACTGGCTGGCGTCTCTGGCAGCTCCTGACTGGCTGGCGTCTCTGGCAGCTCCTGACTGGCTGGCGTCTCTGGCAGCTCCTGACTGGCTGGCGTCTCTGGCAGCTCCTGACTGGCTGGCGTCTCTGGCAGCTCCTGACTGACGGACGGCTCTAGCGGCTCCTGACTGACGGACGGCTCTAATGGCTCGGGACAGACGGGCGGCTCTAATGGCTCGTGGCAGACGGGCGGCTCTAATGGCTCGTGGCAGACGGATGGCTCAGATGGCGCTGGGCAGACGGATGGCTCAGACGGCGCTGGGCAGACGGATGGCTCAGACGGCGCTGGGCAGACGGATGGCTCAGACGGCGCTGGGCAGACGGATGGCTCAGACGGCGCTGGGCAGACGGATGGCTCAGACGGCGCTGGGCAGACGGATGGCTCAGATGGTGCTGGGCAGGCAGGCAGTTCAGACGGCGCTGGACAGACGAGCAGTGCAGGCGGCGTTGGGCAGACGGCCGACTCTGACCTGCTGAGGCGCACAGTAGGCCTGGTGCGTGGTACCGGAACTGGAGGCACTGAGCTGGAGACACGCACCATAGGGAGAGTGCGTGGAGGAGGAACAGGGCTCTGGAAACGCACTGGAAGCCTGGTGCGTGGAGTAGGCACTGGTGGTACTGAGCTGGGGTGGGAAGGTGGCGCCGGATATGCCGGACCGTGAAGGAGGACACGCGCTCTTGAGCACCAAGCCTCCCCAACCTTACCAGGTTGAATGGTCCCCGTAGCCCTGCCAGTGCGGTGAGGTGGAATAGCCCGCACTGGGCTATGCAGGCGAACCGGGGACACCACGTGTAAGGCTGGTGCCATGTACGCCGGCCCGAGGAGACGTACTGGAGGCCAGATACGTTGGGCCGGCTTCATGACATCCGGCTCGATGCCCAACCTAGCCCTCCCAGTGCGGCCAGGTGGAATAGCCCGCACTGGGCTAAGCACGCGTACTGGGGACACCGTGCGCTTTACCGCATAACACGGTGTCTGACCAGTACGACGCCCTCTCACTCCACGGTAAGCCCGGGGAGTTGGCTCAGGTAACCAACCCGGCTTCGCCACACTCCCCTTTAGCCCCTCCCCCAAGAAATTTTTGGGTGAGCCTCTCGGGCTTCCAGCCGCTCTGCCTTGCCTTAGCCTCATAATGCCTCCTCTCCGCTTTCGCTGCCTCCAGCTCCGCTTTGGGGCGGCAACACTCCACTGGCTCTGCCCAGGGTCCTTTACCGTCTAGGATCTCCTCCCAAGTCCATTCCTCTTTTCCCCATTGCTGTTGTTCTCTCCGTCCTTCTCCAATCCGCTTGGTCCTGGTTTGGTGGGTGTCTCTGTAAAGGTTGTCACTGTAGTTCTCCTCCTCAGACGAGGAGGAGCATGGATCGGACCAAGATGCGGAGTAAGAGGTATTCATGATTTAATGGCAAACCAACAAAACACTACAAATTAACAAAAGTTAACAAAATTAACAAAACCCACAAAACACCAGTGAAACCCTGGCTGCCTTAGTATGACTCTCAATCAGAGACAAACGATACACACCTGTCTCTAATTGAGAATCATACCAGGCCGAACACAAAACCCCACATAGAAATAGAAAACATAGACTAACCCACCCAATTCACGCCCTGACAATCATTCTACGGTATATTTTAAAGCAATAGCTAACAATATCAAATATTTCTAATCATTCTACTGTATATTTTAAAGCAATAGCTAACAAGATCAAATGTTTACAATCATTCTACTGTATATTTTAAAGCAATAGCTAACAATATCAAATATTTACAATCATTCTACTGTATATTTTAAAGCAATAGCTAACAAGATCAAATGTTTACAATCATTCTACGGTATATTTTAAAGCAATAGCTAACAATATCAAATGTTTACAATCATTCTACGGTATATTTTAAAGCAATAGCTAACAATATCAAATGTTTACAATCATTCTACTGTATATTTTAAAGCAATAGCTAACAATATCAAATGTTTACAATCATTCTACGGTATATTTTACAGCAATAGCTAACAATATCAAATGTTTACAATCATTCTACTGTATATTTTAAAGCAATAGCTAACAAGATCAAATGTTTACAATCATTCTACTGTATATTTTAAAGCAATAGCTAACAAGATCAAATGTTTACAATCATTCTACGGTATATTTTAATGCAATAGCTAACAATATCAAATGTTTACAATCATTCTACTGTATATTTTAAAGTAACACAATACTGTATTACTTTTTTTGCTATATACAGTATTTACTGTCAATGGCAATGCACTTGGGTACTTTTTGGTCCGTCCCGTAAACTAACTTGGCATGCCTCACTTGCAATTACACTTAAGCATATAGAATACTTTAGATGTGCTTATGGCACAAACTGCAAGAAAAATACCTGTAGTTTAAAGTAAATGACCAAATCCTGAGTTGTAGTGAAAATACAGTAACAGCTTCTATTGTATTTTTTCAGTAAATATACAACTAACTGTATCTTTACAGCCAAAATGAAAGCATGCTGCTATATTCTAATTACAGTCTACACTCTGTTGTCTATTGTTTATTTAAAAGTTTTCATTAAATCTTTTTTTTAGTCATGCACCACTGCCTATTGGTTGATTCTTAAAGCAGACAGAATATCCCTTTGAGCATGGTGAAGTTATTAGTTACTCTTTGGATGGTGTATAAATACACTCAGTCACTACAAAGATACAGACGTCCTTCCTAACTCAGTTGCCAGAGAGGAAAGAAACTACTCAGGGATTTCACAATGAGGCCTACGGTGACTTTAAAACAGTTAAAGAGTTCAATGTCTGTGATAGGAAAAGAATGAGGATGGATCAACAACAGTGTAGTTACTCCACAATACAAATGTAATTGACAGAGAGAAAAGAAAGAAGCCTGTATGGAATAAAAATATTATCCAAAACATGCATCCTGTTTGAAACAAGGCACTGAAGTAATACTGCAAAAACTGTGGCAAAGCAATTCACTTTTTTGTCCTGAATACAAAGTGGTATGTTTGGGGCAAATCCAATACAACATATTACTGAGTACCACTCTGCATATTTTCAAGCAAAGTGGTGGCTGCATCATGTTATGGGTATGCTTGTAATCGTTAAGGACTGGGGAGTTTTTCCAGGATAAAAAATACATGTAAAGGAGCTAAACACAGACAAAATCCTAGTGAAAAACCTGTTTCAGTCTGCTTTCCACCAGACACTGGGAGATGAAGGCCAAATATACACAGTTTTGACTTAAATCTATTTGGAAATCTATGGCAAGACCTGAAAATGGTTGTCTAGCAATGATCAACAACCAATTTGGGTTTTGAAAAAAATTACGGGCAAATGTTGCATAATCCAGGTGTGGAAAGCTCAGAAACTTACCCAGAAAAACTGTTATCGCTGTCAAATGTGCTTCTACAAAGTTTTGACTCAGGGGTGTGAATACTTATGTAAATTGTTTATCCGAATGTTGATTCTAGAAGTTAATATATATATGTTTCTGTATGCACATTGATTGATTAATTTATCTTATTCTACACAAAGATAAATAATATACCTTTTTCTAAAGTAACCTACTAAAAGTTGTTGGCCTTATTTAATCCGTTATTGACATGGTGGAGCCAGTTTAAATGTTTTACGTCAGTGGTCACCAACCAGTCATTGTGAATTCAAATAAATTAAAAATACTACAAAGCCTTAAGTTTCTCTTTTTTCACGCAGTTAGCGGGAGGTGCCCTTGATTATGCAGCCCTGGCGCCGGGAAGGCAAAGTATACCCATTTTTAACCATTTCATGTGTCTGAACGTACAAACTCTGCCTACCCGGCGGGCCCGGAGAGCAAATCAGGTGCACCTTAAAGGCCTACAGCTGGCCAATAAGATAGCTCAGATCACCGTGTCTGCAGCTTCCACGAGCCCACAGAGAAGTTGAGTCGTATCTACTTTGTGAGATTTCAAAACTTTAAAAACAATGACTAGAGAGAGATTTTAAGATTTTTTTAGGCACTGTCAACACATTGTTCTACACTTTTATAAGCCGTAAAATGCCATCTCCTTATCCACTCGCGCTACAAAGTGTACCGATAGACTTGCCTTGTTATTAACGGCTTGTCTTTTTTTATATCGACGAGTATTCTGGTCATACGAATAACGGTAACAACATGAATTGGTGCATGAGTTAGGAATAATGAAGTGCGACTCGAGTTTGGCCATCAGCTGGAAATATTTCTCATATTTTTGGTCAGTCAGCTGAGAGAAGGTGAGAGGCAACCTCTCTGCTGCTCTCTCTCCACCTTTTGCCCTCCCTCCCTCCCTCCCTCCCTCCCTCCCTCCCTCTGCTGAGACTGACCATCAGATGTAGGCACCATCATCAGTCCCGTAAAATAAAAATATGAAAATGTTGGCCTCACAAGTAATACAACAAATGATCAATTACCAGTGTGATCATGTACCTCACATTGTTTATTTTTTATGGTCTGAGAAGAACAACATTGGACAGGCAATTCAAGAATAGCAGTGATAATATATTGGGCCTATAGCCAACTGCACAAACCCCAGAACCCAGAAATCTACACTGAAAACAAATGGTTTTATATAGTGCCAAAAAATGATTCTTTGGCTTCTAAGCATAACACATCCCTTTTTGGTGCTATATAGAACCCTTTCCTAAGGTTCTATAAAGAACCATTTCCTAAGGTTCTATAAAGAACTATTTCCTAAGGTTCTAATAAGAACCATTTTCTAAGGTTCTAATAAGAACCATTTCCTAAGGTTTTAATAAGAACCATTTCCTAAGGTTCTAATAAGAACCATTTTCTAAGGTTCTAATAAGAACAATTTACTAAGGTTCTAAAAAGAACCATTTCCTAAGGTTTTAATAAGAACTATTTTCTAAGGTTCTAATAAGAACCATTTCCTAAGGTTCTAATAAGAACCATTTCCTAAGGTTCTAATAAGAACCATTTCCTAGGGTTCCAATAAGAATAATTTCCTGAGGTTCTATAAAGAACCATGCTCAGAATCACGAGGATCGAAATGGAACATTTATGGTGCTATAAAGAAACCTGTTAAGAAAAGGTAATGTATACATGTGGTAAAGACATCACACACAGAATGGGATCCATCGGAACAGGAAGGAGAGAGGGGCTAATAACAATAAAGGCTTTAGCTCTCCTATTCTGGTCCTCTTCTCACAGTGTGAACGGTAATGCTAACTAATCCTATTCTGGTCCTCTTCTCACGCTGTGAACGGTAATGCTAACTAATCCTGTTCTAGTCCTCTACTCTCAGTGTGAACGGTTATGCTAACTAATCCTATTCTGGTCCTCTTCTCACAGTGTGAACGGTAATGCTAACTAATCCTATTCTAGTCCTCTTCTCACAGTGTGAACGGTAATGCTAACTAATCCTATTCTAGTCCTCTTCTCACAGTGTGAACGGTAATGCTAACTAATCCTATTCTGGTCCTCTTCTCACAGTGTGAACGGTAATGCTAACTAATCCTATTCTGGTCCTCTTCTCACACTGTGAACGATAATGGAAGCTAATCCTATTCTGGTCCTCTTCTCACAGTGTGAACGGTAATGGAAGCTAATCCTATTCTGGTCCTCTTCTCACGCTGTGAACGGTAATGCTAACTAATCCTGTTCTAGTCCTCTACTCTCAGTGTGAACGGTTATGCTAACTAATCATATTCTGGTCCTCTTCTCACAGTGTGAACGGTAATGGAAGCTAATCCTATTCTGGTCCTCTTCTCACAGTGTGAACAGTAATGGAAGCTAATCCTATTCTGGTCCTCTTCTCACAGTGTGAACAGTAATGGAAGCTAATCCTATTCTAGTCCTCCTCTCACAGTGTGTAATGTCCATTGCTCGTGTCTCTTGGCCTAAGCAAGTCTCTTCTTATTTTGATATCCTTTAGAAGTGGTTTCTTTGCAGCAATTCAGACATGGTCTGATTCACGCCGTCTCCTCTGAACAGTTGATGTTGAGATGTGTCTGTTACTCTGAACTCTGTGAAGCATTTATTTGAGCTGCAATCTGAGGTGCAGTTAACTGAAATAAACGTATCCTCTGCAGCAGAGGTAACTCTGGGTCTTCCTTTGCTTTGGAGGCCCTCATGAGAACCAGTATCATCACAGCATTGATTGTTATTGCGACTGAACTTCAAGAAACGTTCAACGTTCTTGACGTTTTCCGTTTGGACCTGACCTTAATGTCTTAAATAATGATAGGCTGTTGTTTCTCTTTGCTTATTTGAGCTGTTCTTGCCATAATATGGACTTGGTCTTTTACCAAATAGAGCTATCTTCTGTATAGCACCCCTACCTTGTCACAACACAACTGATTGTGTGACAACACAACAAGACACACCTATTAATTGAAATGCATTCCATGTGACTACCTCATGAAGCTGGTTGAGAGAATGCCAAGAGTGTGCAAAACTGTCATCAAGGCAAAGGGTGGCTACTTTGAAGAATATCAAATATACAATATAGTTTTGATTTGTTTCACACTTTTTTGGTTACTACATGATTCCATATGTGTTATTTCATAGTTTTGATGTCTTCACTATTATTCTACAATGTAGAAAATAGTACAAATAAAGAAAAACCCTGGAACAACCGTGAAGCTAAATAACAATAGTGCTGACACAAATACTACACATAGACAATCACCCACAAACCCCACAAAAGCTGCCTCTGATTGAAAACCATATCAGGCCAAACGAGAAAACCCCACATAGAAACAGACAATATAGATAATATCCACCCAACTCACGTCCTGACCAACTAAATACTAAACAAAGGAAATAAGGTCAGAAACGTGACAATATACTTATTTGTTGTTTTGTTAGTTTTTTTCTGTGTAATACTACTAGCCACTTAACAATTTGATGAAGTTGTCTTTAGCTAGCCCAGATAGATTTTACATCTCCCATCCTCATAACTAGCTACCAAGAAAGCTATTTCAGATCTATCAATCTAGTTAGAGTAGCCATCTTGTCTAAATGTCTCAGCTGGCATGCCTACTGGCAAGGTGGGTAGACTTTAGACAAAAGCAAGCAATAATCCAATGTACTGAATAAGACTCACATTCCTTTTCATTTTTTTAACCCAGATTTTGGCAGAGATGTAGAGAATTCAAATTTTGTAGTTTAAAAAAATTAAAATAAATAGCCACCGGCTAGGAGGATACAGGCATCAAGAGTTATGTTTAGATATGCATAAAGGGGGGGGGGGGGGGGGAGTGTGTCTGGGTGAATGTGTCTGGACTGATGACTGTCTCTGTAAAGCAGAAAGGAGAGTGTATCCATGCTGAAATGGCAAATTGTGAAACACTCTACCGTTGCATTAAGTAGAGGTTTCCCTCTGTATAGGGCTACGCTATACTCCCTGAAAAGCTATTTGTTCATTGTCTTCATTCTGCCAGCTAGGTTGGTTTAAGCTCTTAACACTGACTAGAATCATCTTGGGTCCAAATCAAGTGAGTAGCCTCATCTCCTCCTCATCTCCCCCCCCCCTCCCCACTGCCCTACGCTCATGATGTGAAATATTGATTAACGTGTCGACCCGGATCACGACGCCTGTGCTTCCCTGTCAGGTTCATTTAAACCCCACGGTCTATAATCATCTCCCTGATGCCTGCAGACTGCAGAGGTAGAAGAGAAGAGAGGGGAGGGGGTGGTGGAGGAGAGGGGAATTAGGTGGAGGAGAGGAGGTGGAGGGGATGGGAGGTGGTGGAGGAGAGGAGAGGAGAGGAGAGGAGAAGAGAGGAGAGGAGGTGGTGGAGGAGAGGAGTGGAGAGGAGAGGAGGTGGTGGAGGAGAGGAGAGAAGAGGAGGGGAGGTGGTGGAGGAGAGGAGTGGAGAGGAGGGGAGGTGGTGGAGGAGAGGAGTGGAGAGGAGAGGAGGGGAATTAGGTGGAGGAGAGGAGGTGGAGGGGTGGGGCCTTAGAGTTAGGGGAGAACAGGAAGAGAGGAGAGGAGAGGGAGGTGGTGGAAGAGAGGAGGTGGAGGGGGGGCCCTTAGAGTTAGGGGAGAACAGGAAGAGAGGAGAGGAGAGGGAGGTGGTGGAGGAGAGGAGGTGGAGGGGGGGGGGGGCACTTAGGGTTAGGGGAGAACAGGAGAGAGGAGAGGAGAGGGAGGTGGTGGAGGAGAGGAGTGGAGAGGAGAGGAGAGGAGGGGAATTAGGTGGAGGAGAGGAGGTGGAGGGGAGGGGGGGGCCTTAGGGTGAGGGGAGAACAGGAAGAGAGGAGAGGAGAGGAGAGGGAGGTGGTGGAGGAGAGGAGGTGGGGGGGGCCCTTAGAGTTAGGGGAGAACAGGAAGAGAGGAGAGGAGAGGGAGGTGGTGGAGGAGAGGAGGTGGAGGGGAGGGGGGACCCTTAGGGTTAGGGGGGAACAGGAAGAGAGGACATCATGGTCAAATACCATAAAGGATCCTGACAACTCAGCTCCAATTGGTTGGAGGAATCACATAGTATTCAGGATATTTCTCAACTTTCCTAATATGTTCTTCTCCTCTGGAGTAAGGCTGCGTTATTCCACAAGGCTGCGTTATTCCACAAGGCTGCGTTATTCCACAAGGCTGCGTTAGTCCACAAGGCTCCATTAGTCCACAAGGCTGTGTTAGTCCACAAGGCCGCGTTATTCCACAAGGCTCCATTAGTCCACAAGGCTGTGTTAGTCCCCAAGGCTGTGTTAGTTCACAAGGCTGCGTTATTCCACAAGGCTGCGTTAGTCCACAAGGCTCCATTAGTCCACAAGGCTGTGTTAGTCCACAAGGCCGCGTTATTCCACAAGGCTCCATTAGTCCACAAGGCTGTGTTAGTCCCCAAGGCTGTGTTAGTTCACAAGGCCGCGTTATTCCACAAGGCTCCATTAGTCCACAAGGCTCCATTAGTCCACAAGGCTGTGTTAGTCCCCAAGGCTGCAGTAGTCCACAAGGCTGTGTTAGTCCACAAGGCTGTGTTAGTCCACAAGGCTGTGTTAGTTCACAAGGCTGTGTTAGTTCACAAGGCTGTGTTAGTCCACAAGGCTGCGTTAGTCCACAAGGCTGTGTTAGTCCACACGGCTGTGTTAGTCCACAAGGCTGCGTTAGTCCACAAGGCTGTGTTAGTCCACAAGGCTGCATTAGTCCACAAGGCTGTGAAGGTCCACAAGGATGCATTAGTCCACAAGGCTGTGTTAGTCCACAAGGCTGCGTTAGTCCACAAGGCTGTGTTAGTCCACAAGGCTGCGTTAGTCCACAAGGCTGCGTTAGTCCACAAAGCTACATTAGTCCACAAGGCTGCATTAGTCCACAAGGCTGTGTTAGTCTACAAGGCTGCGTTAGTCCACAAAGCTACGTTAGTCCACAAGGCTGTGTTAGTCCACAAGGCTGTGTTAGTCCACAAGGCTGTGTTAGTCCACAAGGCTGCGTTAGTCCCCAAGGCTGTGTTAGTCCACAAGGCTGCATTAGTCCACAAGGCTGTGTTAGTCCACAAGGCTGCGTTAGTCCACAAGGCTGTGTTAGTCCACAAGGCTGCATTAGTCCACAAGGCTGCGTTAGTCCACAAGGCTGCATTAGTCCACAAGGCTGTGTTAGTCCACAAGGCTGCATTAGTCCACAAGGCTGCGTTAGTCCACAAGGCTGTGTTAGTCCTCAAGGCTGCAGTAGTCCACAAGGCTGCGTTAGTCCACAAGGCTGTGTTAGTCCACAAGGCTGTGTTAGTCTACAAGGCTGCGTTAGTCCACAAGGCTGTGTTAGTTCACAAGGCTGTGTTAGTCCCCAAGGCTGTGTTAGTCCACAAGGCTATGTTAGTCCACAAGGCTGTGTTAGTCCACAAGGCTATGTTAGTCCACAAGGCTGTGTTAGTCCACAAGGCTTTGTTAGTCCACAAGGATTTGTTAGTCCACAAGGTTGTGTTAGTCCACAAGGCTGTGTTAGTCCACAAGGCTTTGTTAGTCCACAAGGATTTGTTAGTCCACAAGGCTTTGTTAGTCCACAAGGCCGCGTTAGTCCATTATTCCACTCTCATGAAGTGTTTGATTACATTTTTGAATACATTTGCTTTGATGTCAAGAGTGATTAGATGGACAATAGAGTGCTGAGTACCAGAAAGTTAGCAAGTTTGGTAGACTACTAATGACCATCATCATCACAACGGGAACAACATCTTCTATGCACTTCCTGATGAACCCAGTCACAGAATCAGTTTATACTTTGATTCTATTCTCAGAGACGACCAGGAACATTTCCCAGTCCGCGTGATCAAAACAATCTTGAAGCAATAGAATCCGACTAATGTTGAGCAGTTCTTACCACGGCCACTTCCTGTTTAGGTTTCTGCCTATAGGAGGGGAGGAGTAGAATGTAGGTGTGATCTGATTTGCCGATTTCATGCTCCTTATGGTGCAGGGGCCGTTTTCATGCTCCTTACGGTGCAGGGAACGTTTTCATGCTCCTTACAGTGTAGGGGCCGTTTTCATGCTCTTTACAGTGTAGAGGCCGATGTCATGCTCTTTACAGTGTAGGGGCCGTTTTCATGCTCTTTACAGTGTAGGGGCCGTTGTCATGCTCTTTACAGTGTAGGGGCCGTTGTCATGCTCCTTACAGTGTAGAGGCCGTTTTCATGCTCTTTACAGTGTAGGGGGCGTTTTCATGCTCTTTACAGTGTGGGGGCCGTTTTCATGCTCCTTACAGTGTAGGGGCCGTTTTCATGCTCTTTACAGTGTAGGGGCCGTTTTCATGCTCTTTACAGTGTAGAGGCCGTTTTCATGCTCTTTACAGTGTATGGGCCGTTTTCAAGCTCTTTACAGTGCAGGGGCCGTTCTCCTGCTCCTTGCAGTGTAGAGGCCGATTTCATGCTCCTTACAGTGTAGAGGCCGTTTTCATGCTCTTTACAGTGTAGGGGCCGTTTTCATGCTCCTTACAGTGTAGAGGCCGTTTTCATGCTCTTTACAGTGTATGGGCCGTTTTCATGCTCTTTACAGTGTAGGGGCCGTTTTCATGCTCTTTACAGTGTAGGGGCCGTTTTCATGCTTCTTACAGTGTAGGGGCCGTTTTCATGCTCTTTACAGTGTAGGGGCCGTTTTCATGCTCCTTACAGTGTAGGGGCCGTTTTCATGCTCCTTACAGTGTAGGGGCCGTTTTCATGCTCTTTACAGTGTAGGGGCCGTTTTCATGCTCCTTACAGTGTAGGGGCCGTTTTCATGCTCCTCACAGTGTAGGGGCCGTTTTCATGCTCCTTACAGTGTATGGGCTGTTTTCATGCTCTTTACAGTGTAGGGGCCGTTTTCATGCTCTTTACAGTGTAGGGGCCGTTTTCATGCTCTTTACAGTGTAGGGGCCGTTTTCATGCTCTTTACAGTGTAGGGGCCGTTTTCATGCTCTTTACAGTGCAGGGGCCGTTTTCATGCTCTTTACAGTGTATGGGCCGTTGTCATGCTCCTTACAGTGTAGGGGCCGTTTTCATGCTCCTTACAGTGTAGGGGCCGTTTTCATGCTCCTTACAGTGTAGGGGCCGTTTTCATGCTCTTTACAGTGTATGGGCCGTTTTCATGCTCCTTACAGTGTAGGGGCCGTTTTCATGCTCTTTACAGTGTAGGGGCCGTTTTCATGCTCTTTACAGTGCAGCGGCTGTTTTCATGCTCTTTACAGTGCAGGGGCCGTTTTCATGCTCTTTACAGTGCAGGGGCCTTTTTCATGCTCCTTACAGTATAGGGGCCGTTTTCATGCTCTTTACAGTGTAGGGGCCGTTTTTATGCTCTTTACAGTGTATGGGCCGTTTTTATGCTCTTTACAGTGTAGGGGCCGTTTTCATGCTCTTTACAGTGTAGGGGCCGTTTTCATGCTCTTTACAGTGTAGGGGCCGTTTTCATGCTCTTTACAGTGTAGGGGCCGTTTTCATGCTCTTTACAGTGTAGGGGCCGTTTTCATGCTCTTTACAGTGTAGGGGCCGTTTTCATGCTCTTTACAGTGTAGGGGCCGTTTTCATGCTCTTTACAGTGTAGGGGCCGTTTTCATGCTCCGTACAGTGCAGGGGCCGTTTTCATGCTCCATGAACAATTTGTCATCTGTTTACTGTCCTGTCCTTCTTCATCACAGTCAGAAAGCCTGAGTGACAGCAACATAAAGCCACAGTCTCTCTCTCTGTCCAGACAAACAGAACAGAGCTGTCACCTGAAGGAGGACTCTGGGATGATCACGGGAAGCTTTCCTGGACTTTTATAGAAAAGACTCACGCCACGTGGAAATGGTACGTTGAATGGAAACTTACAACGATAGACGTGGTAGAGGAGGTGATAGTGCACAGGCTGGATGATTCGATCCAACCGTTTGAACGTCAGTGAGATATGGACACAGATATGGGCCCTGGTCAAAAGTAATATACCATTGCAAGGTATAGGATGCCTTCTGGGACGCAGACCCTATATCGGTCCCATCAGATTACTAAAACACATCACTAGCTAACATAATACTCAGTGGCTTAGAGAGAAACTGACATATCCAATAGAGTCGTAAACTGGGCAGTTATTGAACTGTGACGTGTCTGTCTGCGTCTGAAGTGGAGATGAGAGCAATTTAGATCGACATGGCACATGTTCAGAGGAAGATGGAACACTACTCGTAATACACGAAGACATGAATATACTTAAACTGTGATTTAGAGTTCTCTGTTTGAGTACTACGCAGTACTCTGTAATATAATCTAACATGTATAAAGGTCACATGCACACACACACACATGCACAAACACACACCCTTCCCAGCTCACGTTCACTACAGAGCATAACGGAGCACTACAGAGCACTACAGAGCATAACGGAGCACTACAGAGTACTACAGAACATGACAGAGCACTACAGAGCATAACGGAGCACTACAGAGCATGACAGAGCACTACAGAGCAATACAGAGCACAACATAGCTCTATAGAGCACTACAGAGCATAACGGAGCACTACAGAGCACTACAGAGCATGACAGAGCACTACAGAGCATAACGGAGCACTACAGAGCATGACAGAGCACTACAGAGCAATACAGAGCACAACATAGCTCTATAGAGCACTACAGAGCACTACAGAGCATAACAGAGCACTACAGAGCACTACAGAGCATGACAGAGCACTACAGAGCACTACAGAGCACTACAGAGCATAACAGAGCACTACAGAGCACTACAGAGCATGACAGAGCACTACAGAGTACTACAGAGCATGACAGAGCACTACAGAGCAATACAGAGCATAACGGAGCACTACAGAGCACTACAGAGCATGACAGAGCACTACAGAGTACTACAGAGCATGACAGAGCACTACAGAGCAATACAGAGCACAACATAGCTCTATAGAGCACTACAGAGCACTACAGAGCATAACAGAGCACTACAGAGCACTACAGAGCATGACAGAGCACAACATAGCTCTATAGAGCACTACAGAGCACTACAGAGCATAACAGAGCACTACAGAGCCTTACTGAGAACTACAGAGCTCTACAGAGCATGACAGAGCACAACATAGCTCTATAGAGCACTACAGAGCACAACAGAGCACTACACAGCTCTACAGAGCACAACAGAGCACTTCCTTCTCCAACTACAGACCTCTACAGAGCACTTCCTCCTCCAACTACAGACCTCTACAGACCACTTCCTCCTCCTTCTCCAACTATAGAGCTCTACAGAGCACGTCGTTCTCCTTCTCCAACTACAGAGCTCTACAGAGGACTTCCTCCTCCAACTACAGAGCTCTACAGAGGACTTCATCCTCCAACTACAGACCTCTACAGAGCACGTCCTTCTCCTTCTCCAACTACAGAGCTCTACAGAGCACTTCCTCCTCCAACTACAGACCTCTACAGAGCACTTCATCCTCCAACTACAGACCTCTACAGACCACTTCCTCCTCCTTCTCCAACTATAGAGCTCTACAGAGCACGTCGTTCTCCTTCTCCAACTACAGAGCTCTACAGAGCACTTCCTCCTCCAACTACAGACCTCTACAGAGGACTTCATCCTCCAACTACAGACCTCTACAGAGCACTTCCTTCTCCAACTACAGACCTCTACAGAGGACTTCATCCTCCAACTACAGACCTCTACAGAGCACTTCCTTCTCCAACTACAGAGCTCTACAGAGCACTTCCTCCTCCAACTACAGACCTCTACAGAGGACTTCATCCTCCAACTACAGACCTCTACAGAGCACTTCCTTCTCCTTCTCCAACTACAGAGCTCTACAGAGCACTTCCTTCTCCAACTACAGAGCTCTACAGAGCACTTCATCCTCCAACTACAGACCTCTACAGAGGACTTCATCCTCCAACTACAGAGGTCTACAGAGCACTTCCTTCTCCAACTACAGAGCTCTACAGAGCACTTCCTCCTCCAACTACAGACCTCTACAGAGGACTTCATCCTCCAACTACAGACCTCTACAGAGCACTTCCTTCTCCTTCTTGTTTGTAAAACTAGGGTGTCACTCATACCTATACTAGAGATAGAGGAACACACACACACACACACGTACACACACACGTACACACAAAACACACACACAAACACGTACACACACACGTATACACAAAACACACACACTCTAAATGCCAGTCACACCTGTAGTAAATAGGAACTGAATGACCTGATTTTTTCCTGTCCCAGGAGTGATGTTCCCAGTAGAGGAAGCACGGTGAATCAGACCTTCATTTCCATCCCTCCCTCCCTCCCTTCCTTCGTTTCCATTCTTTCTTCCCTCCCTAAACCCCTCCCTCCCTCTCTCTCCATTTCCCTCTCTGCTGTAACCTGTCATGGGATCACTCCTGCCTTCTGGTGTTGTTCTCCATGGGGAATAATGCAGGGGAAGGTGGGAGATGGTTCAGCCCCACACTCTCTTCCCTCCATCTTTCTTTCCTTCTCTCTTACCATTCTCTCTTTCCATCTCTCCTCCCACTCCCTATTTCTGTATTTCCTACTTTTCGTTCGCTTTTCTCTTTCCCCTCTCTTTCCCCTCTCTGTTGGAACTGGCAGACTATGATTAGGACAGAAGAGAAATGACAGTGAGGAAGAGGGATAGGAAGAGAAATAGAGAGACAGAGATAAAGAGAGAGAGACAGATGAGAGGGTGAGAGTGACAGAGTGACAGAGAGAGAGACAGAGAGACAGAGCAACAGAGAGAGTAGAGAGAGAGAGAAAGAAAGAGAGAGAGAGTTGAGAGGATGAGAGAGTGACAGAGAGAGAGAGAGAGAAAGAGAGAGAGAGATGAGAGAGAGACAGAGACAGAGAGAGAGAGAGAGACAGAGAGACAGAGAGACAGACAGAGAGAGAGAGACAGAGAGAGATACATACATAGAGAGAGAGAGAGAGAGAGAGAGAGAGAGAGAGAGAGAGAGAGAGAGAGAGAGAACTAGGTCATGATGCCGTATGAGGAGGTCCCTGGCTGCTTGATGAAAAGAAAGAAGAGAAGAGGCTAAAAAGAGATTGATGCTGGAGTTAGAGAAATATATTTCTGTGCTGCTGGAGAAAATGCAGGAGGTAGCTAGAGAGAGACAAAGAGGGGAGAGAGAGACAAAGAGGGGAGAGAGAGAGAGATATGAGAGAGAGAGAGAGAGAGAGAGAGAGAGAGAGAGAGAGAGATATCGTAACAACAAAGACATATCAGGATACACAAAATATGAATGTTTTTTGTTAATTTCTTCAAATGTTTCATGTAATTGTCTTTTTGTTTTCTTATTATTTGTTTGGGTCTAACTGTGTTGCTGCCCTGGGGCTCTGTTTGTACTTGTGAGCAGAGCCCCAGGACCACCTTGCCTAGGGAACTCCTCTCCAGGTTCATCTCTCTGTAGGTGATTGTTTTTTTTTTATGGCCTTGTTGAGAATCGCTTCCTTCTAGGTGGTTGTAGATTTTAACGGCTCTTTTCTGGATTTTGATGACTAACAAATAGCAGGTATCGGCCTAATTCTGTTCCGCATGCATTATTTTGTGTTGTACACTGAGGATATTTTTGCAGAATTCTGCTTGCAGCGTCTCAATTTGGTGTTTGTCCCTTTTTTTTAATTCTTGGTTGGTGAGCGGACCCCAGACATCACAACCAAGAGGGACAATGGTTTCCATAACTGATTCAAGTTTTTTTGGTATGTCAAATTTTATATTTATTTTGCCTTGTCCTTGCCTTGTCTCTCAGATCATTCACAGCTTTGTGGAAGTTACCTGTGGCGCTGATGGTCAGGCCGAGGTATGAAGAGTTTTTTGTGTGCTCTAGGGCAACGGTGTCTAGATCGAATTTGGATTTGTGGTCCTGGCAACTGAACCTTTTTTGTAACACCATTATTTTTGTCTTACAGAGCTGTACTGTCAGAGCCCATGTCTGACAGAATCTGTGTAGAAGATCTAGGTACCTGCTGTAGGCCCTCCTTGACTGGTGACAGAAGCATCAGCTCATCAGCAAACAGTAAATATTTGTCTTAAAACTTCTTCTGGCTGCAAGGGAAAGTGTTGAGTAGCCAGTGAAATCGTGCCCATTTCAAACGGCCTCCTACTCAATTCTTGCTCGTACAATATGGATATTATTATTAATATTGGATAGAAAACACTCTCTAGTTTCTAAAACCGTTTGAATTATTTCTCTGAGTGAAACAGAATTCATTTGGCAGCACTTTCCCTGACCAGGAAGTGAAATGTCAGAAATATGTGTTCTGTTCAACTTGATGCCTATATATGGTCATGACACTTAGGAGTCTACTTACACTCCATACGCCTTCCTCTTGGTCTCAAGAGGATGTGAGAGAAGAAATTTTGTGTTCATCTTGGTCAGGGGTGGAATAAAAGCTATTTCTTTGACGTGACCGGCCACTTCCGGTACTCTGAAACGCGCGACAAGGAAGTGCCATTGCCTTCTGATTTGCTGCCGTAATAGAAGACAACTATCCCCGGCTCTGAATTTTTTTGATACATGTGAACATATCATCGTAATGTATGTTTTTTCAATATAGTTTAATCAGATTATTTAAATTTTTTCGGGAGTTTTGCCGTGTTCCGTCCTCTGACTGTGTTTACGTCGGAGAGATTTGTGCCACTCGGCTAGTGCCAATGCTAAGTGAAGAGGGAAATGTGCTATTCTGAATCCAAACAACGACTCATCTGGACAGAGGACACCTTGTTCAACATTCTGATGAAAGATCAGCAAAAGTAAGAGCCAATTTATGATGTTATTTCATATATCTGTCGTGCATGTTGACTGGTCGTGGGCGCCCAAGTTTTTCTTGCTATTGCTGCTATGCTAATATCACGCTACATTTTGTTTGCGCTGTAAAACATTTAATAAATCGGAAATATTGTCTAGAATCACAAGATGCCTGTCTTTCAATTGCTGTACACTATGTATTTTTCAGAAATGTTTTATGATGAGTAATTAGGTATTTGACGTTGGTGTCTGTAAATATTATGGATGCTTTCGGTGCAATTTCTGATTGTAGCTGAAATGTAAACTATGAATTATACCTGAAATATGCACTTTTTTTGAAAAAAACATATGCTATACAATAAATATGTTATCAGATTGTCATCTGATGAGGTTTTTCTTGGTTAGTGGCTATTTTTATCTTTATTTGGCCGAATTTGTGATAGCTACTGATGGAGTAAAAAACTGATGGAGTAAGAAAAGTGGTGTCTTTTGCTAACGTGGTTAGCTAATAGATTTACATATTGTGTCTTCCCTGTAAAACATTTAAAAAATCGGACATGTTGGCTTGATTCACAAGATGTGCACCTTTCATCTGGTGTCTTGGACTTGTTAATGTGTGAAAGTTAAATATTTAAAAAAATATATACATTTTGAATTTCGCGCCCTGCGCTTTGAGCTGGATGTTGTCATAAGTGTACCGGTGTCGGGCTGCACCCCTAACAGGTTAAGATTCTGCTAGGGTGTGGCCGGCTGCTGCAGACTGTTCTGTTGCCCTCGCCAATTCGTTGATAAATATGTTGAAGAGGGTGGGGCTTAAGCTGCATCCCTGTCTCACCCCCTGGCCCTGTGGAAAGAAATGTGTGTGTTTTTTGCTAATTTTAAATGCACACTTGTTTGTTTGTGTACATGGATTTTATAACATAGTACATTTTTCCCCCAACACCACATTACATCAATTTGTATAGCTGACTCTCATGCTACATTTAGTCCCCAAAAATGTTTAAATCAACAAAGCATGAGAAGAATGTCTTTGTTTTGGTTTGTTTGTGAATAAGGCCATGCAGGGTGAATACGTGGTCTGTCGTACAGTAATTTGGTAAAAAGCCAATTGGACATTTGTTCATTACATTGTTTTCACTGACGAAATCTACGAGTCTGCTTTTAACCTCTCTGGGATATGTGGGACGGTAGCGTCCCACCTGGCCAACATCCAGTGAAAATGCAGAGCGCCAAATTCAAATAAATTACTATAAAAATTTTACTTTCATCAAATCACACATTCAATATACCAAATTCAAGCTACACTTGTTGTGAATCCAGACAACGTGTCAGATTTAAAAAATGCTTTATGGAAAAGCAAACAATGCTATTATCTGAGGATAGCACCCCAGCTAACAATCACAGACCATCATATTTCAACTATCCCAGCGCGAAACAAAATGCAGAAATAAAGATATAATTCATGCCTTACCTTTGACGAGCTTCTTCTGTTGGCACTCCAATATGTCCCATAAACATCACAAATGGTCATGTTGTTCGAATAATTCCGTCGATATATTTCCAAAATGTCCATTTATTTGGCACGTTTGATCCAGAAAAACACCGGTTCCAACTTGCACAACGTGACTACAAAATATCTGAAAAGTTACCTGTAAGCTTTGTCCAAAGATTTCAAACTACTTTTTTAATACAATTTTAGGTATTTTTTAACGTAAATAATCGATAAAATTGAAGACGGGATGATCTGTGTTCAATACCGGAGGAAAACAATGTGTAGCATGCTTTCTGGTCACTCTAACAAACAGCACACTTCACTGGAGCCTCATTCTGAACATGGCTACTTCTTCATTTCTCAAAGGAAAAACCTCAACCAATTTCTAAAGACTGTTGACATCCAGTGGAAGCGATAGGAGCTGCAGGAAGGTCCCTTAGAAATCTGGATTCCCAATGGAATCCCATTGAAAAGAGAGTGACCTCAAAAAAAAAAAATCTGAATGGTTTGTCCTCGGGGTTTTGCCAAATAAGTTATGTTATACTCACAGACATCATTCAAACAGTTTTAGAAACTTAAGAGTGTTTTCTATCCAATACTACTAATAATATGCATATATTAGCATCTGGGAATGAGTAGGAGGCAGTGTACTCTGGGCACGCTTTTCATCCAAACGTGAACATGCTGCCCAATATCCTAGAGAAGTTAATCACAATGTAGAGGATTTTCCCAAAGATGCTGTTGATGCACATCCCACGGTAGTTATTGGGGCCAAATTTGTCTCCACCTTTGAGGATTGGGGTGATCAGTCCTTGGTTCCAAATATTGGGGAAGATGCCAGAGCTAAGGATGATGTTAAAGAGTTTAAGTTTAGCCAATTAGAATTTGTGTTCTGTATACACTGCTCAAAAAAATAAAGGGAACACTTAAACAACACAATGTAACTCCAAGTCAATCACACTTCTGTGAAATCAAACTGTTCACTTAGGAAGCAACACTGATTGACAATAAATTTCACATGCTGTGGTGCAAATGGAATAGACAAAAGGTGGAAATTATAGGCAATTAGCAAGACACCCCCAAAAAAGGAGTGATTCTGCAGGTGGTGACCACAGACCACTTCTCAGTTCCTATGCTTCCTGGCTGATGTTTTGGTCACTTTTGAATGCTGGCGGTGCTCTCACTCTAGTGGTAGCATGAGACGGAGTCTACAACCCACACAAGTGGCTCAGGTAGTGCAGTTCATCCAGGATGGCACATCAATGCGAGCTGTGGCAAAAAGGTTTGCTGTGTCTGTCAGCGTAGTGTCCAGAGCATGGAGGCGCTACCAGGAGACAGGCCAGTACATCAGGAGACGTGGAGGAGGCCGTAGGAGGGCAACAACCCAGCAGCAGGACCGCTACCTCCGCCTTTGCGCAAGGAGGTGCACTGCCAGCGCCCTGCAAAATGAACTCCAGCAGGCCACAAATGTGCATGTGTCTGCTCAAACAGTCAGAAACAGACTCCATGAGGGTGGTATGAGGGCCCGACGTCCACAGGTGGGGGTTGTGCTTACAGCCCAACACCGTGCAGGACGTTTGGCATTTGCCAGAGAACACTAAGATTGGCAAATTCGCCACTGGCACCCTGTGCTCTTCACAGATGAAAGCAGGTTCACACTGAGCACATGAGCACATGTGACAGACGTGACGGAGTCTGGAGACGCCATGGAGAACGTTCTGCTGCCTGCAACATCCTCCAGCATGACCGGTTTGGCGATGGGTCAGTCATGGTGTGGGGTGGCATTTCTTTGTGGGGCCGCACAGCCCTCCATGTGCTCGCCAGAGGTAGCCTGACTGCCATTAGGTACCGAGATGAGATCCTCAGACCACTTGTGAGACCATATGCTGACACATGCACATTTGTGTCTGTATATTTTATCATTTCATTTAGGATACCATCAACACAACAGGCCTTTTTGGGTTGGAGGGTTTGTATTTTGTCCTGTAGTTCATTCAATGTAATTTGATAATCCAATGGGTTCTGAGAGTCTTTAATAGTTGATTCTAAGATTTGTATTCGATCATGTATATGTTTTTGCTGTTTGTTCTTTGTTATAGAGCCAACAATATTGTAGGGGTTTAGCTATACTTCTCCGTTTTGGATAGAAACCTCTTTGTGTTGTTGTTTGTTTAGTGTTTTCCAATTTCCCCAGAAGTGGTTAGAGTCTATGGATTCTTCAATTACATTGAGCTGATTTCTGACGTGCTGTTCCTTCTTTTTCCGAAGAGTATTTCTGTATTGTTTTATTGATTAAAAGTAGTGAAGTCATTGGCTCAGGTTTTCTGGGTCTCTATGTTTTTGGTTGGACAGGTTTCTTAATTTCTTTCTTAGGTCTTTGCATTTTTCATCAAGTCATTTGTCATTGTTGTTCATTTTCTTCGGTTTTCTGTTTGAAATGTTTAGATTAGTTAGGGAAGCTGAGAGATCAAATATACATTTAAGATTTTCTACTGCCACGTTTACACCTTCAGTATTACAGTGGAACATTTTGTCCAGGAAGTTGTCTAAAAGGGATTGAATTTGTTGTTGCCTAATTGTTTTTTTGGTAGGTTTCTACACTACATTCCTTCCATCTATAGCATTTCTTACTCAGTTCCTTTGGCTTTGATGTCTCATGATTGAGTTTTTCTCTGTTCAAGTAGACTGTGATTTTGCTGTGATCTGATAGGGCTGTCAGTGGGCTGACTGTGAACACTCTGAGAGACTCTGGGTTGAGGTAAGTGATAAAGTAGTCTACAGTGCTACTGCCAAGAGATGAGCTATAGGTGAACCTACCATGGGAGTCCCCTCGAAGCCTACCATTGACTATGTACAAACCCAGCGTCCGACAGAGCTGCAGGAGTTGTGACCCGTTTTTGTTGGTTATGTTGTCATAGTTGTGCCTAGAGGGTCATATGGGGGAGGGCATTCTGTCACCTCTAGGTAGGTGTTTGTTCCCCTGTGTGCTGAGGGGGGGGGGGGTTCTTGTCCAGTTCTGGCATTTAGGTCGCCACAGACCAGTACATGTGGAAATGATTGATCTCCCCCTCCAGGATGGAGAAGCTGTCTTCATTATTAAATTATGGGGGGATATAGGTAGTACACAGGAGGACTGTTGACATCATTTCCTTTTGAATTTTTAGCCGATTGTAAAATGTTCCTGCTCTATACCAAATTAGCATACCCCGCGAGTCCATTCCCTGTTTCACACCTGGTAGTTTGGTGGATGGGACCAGCTCTCAGTAACCTAGAGGGAAACCAGTGGGTCCATCTCTTCTATACCACCCACCTGGTAGTTTGGTGGAAGAGACTACCAGCTCTCTGTAACCTAGAGGACAACCAGTGGGTCCGTCTCCTCTATACCACCCACCTGGTAGTGTGGTGGATGGGACTACCAGCTCTCAGTCACCTAGAGGACAACCAGTGGGTCCGTCTTCTCTATACCACCCACCTGGTAGTGTGGTGGATGGGACTACCAGCTCTCAGTAACCTACAGGACAACCAGTGGGTCCATCTCCTCTATACCACCCACCTGGTAGTGTGGTGGATGGGACTACCAGCTCTCAGTCACCTAGAGGACAACCAGTGGGTCCGTCTCCACTATACCACCCACCTGGTAGTGTGGTGGATGGGACTACCAGCTCTCAGTCACCTAGAGGACAACCAGTGGGTCCATCTCCTCTATACCATCCACCTGGTAGTGTGGTGGATGGGACTACCAGCTCTCTGTAACCTAGAGGGCAACCAGTGGGTCTGTCTCCTCTATACCACCCACCTGGTAGTGTGGTGAATGGGACTACCAGCTCTGAGTAACCTAGAGGGAAACCAGTGGGTCCATCTCCTCTATACCACCCACCTGGTAGTGTGGTGGATGGGACTACCAGCTCTCTGTAACCTAGAGGGCAACCAGTGGGTCCGTCTCCTCTATACCACCCACCTGGTAGTGTGGTGGATGGGACTACCAGCTCTCTGTAACCTAGAGGGCAACCAGTGGGTCCGTCTCCTCTATACCACCCACCTGGTAGTGTGGTGGATGGGACTACCAGCTCTCTGTAACCCCTCTGTAACCCAGAGGACAACCAGTGGGTCCATCTCCTCTATACCACCCACCTGGTAGTGTGGTGGGTGGGACTACCAGCTCTCTGTAACCTAGAGGACAACCAGTGGGTCTATCTCCTCTATACCACCCACCTGGTAGTGTGGTGGATAGGACTACCAGCTCTCTGTAACCTAGAGGACAACCAGTGGGTCTATCTCCTCTATACCACCCACCTGGTAGTGTGGTGGATAGGACTACCAGCTCTCTGTAACCTAGAGGACAACCAGTGGGTCTATCTCCTCTATACCACCCACCTGGTAGTATGGTGGATGCGACTACCAGCTCCCAGAAACCTAGAGGACAACCAGTGGGTCTGTCTCCTCCATACCATGATTCTTGTAAGATGACAATGTCTGTTTTTCTGATTTCTTTGATGAAGTCCAGCTTCCTGCTCTTTAGGCCAAAGGCAGATGACCTCAGGCCTTGGCTATTCCAGGATGAGATAGTGAAGGCTTTGTGTTCCATAAAGTGTCCAATGTTGTTGGCCGTGTGGTTTGGCCTCAGGCCAGTAACTGTGAGCATCTGGTACATGCCATTGGCTTGGGCTAGTGTAAGAGTGGGGATTGGGCTTGTTTTCCTGCTCACGGCCTGGGTATGTGTGACTTTCATGTTGAGGCCCTCTTTGCAGGAGTGGAGGGCATGGGGAGTCAGGAGGGGCATAGGTCTGATCTGAGGGGGCCTAAATGGGGTGTGGGCATGATTGATTTGGGGGGGGGGGTTGATTGGTTGGGGTGGGGGTGTGGATGTGGCTGGTTGCGCTGTGGTCTTGATGTAGGTCCTCTCGGCGTGGGTCCTCTATATGTATGTCTGGGGGGTCTCGCTGGTCTGGGAGGAGTGTCTCGCAGGTCTGGGAGAGTGTCTCGCTGGTCTGGGAGAGTGTCTCTCTGGTCTGGGCGGAGTGTATCGCTGGTCTGGGCGGAGTGTCTCGCTAGTCTGGGAGAGTGTCTCGCTGGTCTGGGAGAGTGTCTCTCTGGTCTGGGAGAGTGTCTCGCTGGTCTGGGCGGAGTGTCTCTCTGGTCTGGGAGGAGTGTCTCTCTGGTCTGGGAGAGTGTCTCGCTGGTCTGGGCGGAGTGTCTCTCTGGTCTGGGAGGAGTGTCTCGCTGGTCTGGGAGAGTGTCTCTCTGGTCTGGGCGGAGTGTATCGCTGGTCTGGGCGGAGTGTCTCTCTGGTCTGGGCAGAGTTTCTCTCTGGTCTGGGAGAGTGTCTCTCTGGTCTGGGAGAGTGTCTCGCTGGTCTGGGCGGAGTGTCTCTCTGGTCTGGGTGGAGTGTCTCTCTGGTCTGGGAGAGTGTCTCGCTGGTCTGGTAGAGTGTCTCTCTGGTCTGGGAGAGTGTCTCTCTGGTCTGGGAGAGTGTCTCTCTGGTCTGGGCGGAGTGTCTCGCTGGTCTGGGCGGAGTGTCTCGCTGGTCTGGGCGGAGTGTCTCGCAGGTCTGGGCGGAGTGTCTCGCAGGTCTGGGCTGAGTGTCTCGCTGGTCTGGGAGAGTGTCTCGCAGGTCTGGGAGAGTGTCTCGCTGGTCTGGGAGAGTGTCTCGCTGGTCTGGGAGAGTGTCTCTCTGGTCTGGGCGGAGTGTATCGCTGGTCTGGGCGGAGTGTCTCGCTGGTCTGGGAGAGTGTCTCGCTGGTCTGGGAGAGTGTCTCGCTGGTCAGTGCGGAGTGTCTCTCTGGTCTGGTCGCAGTGTCTCTCTGGTCGGGGTTGAGTGTCTCTCTGGTCTGGGTGGAGTGTCTCTCTGGTCTGGGTGGAGTGTCTCTCTGGTCTGGGTGGAGTGTCTCTCTGGTCTGGGCGGAGTGTCTCTCTGGTCTGGGCGGAGTTTCTCTCTGGTCTGGGCGGAGTGTCTCTCTGGTCTGGGCGGAGTTTCTCTCTGGTCTAGGCGGAGTTTCTCTCTGGTCTGGGCGGAGTGTCTCTCTGGTCTGGGTGGAGTGTCTCTCTGGTCTGGGAGAGTGTCTCGCTGGTCTGGTAGAGTGTCTCTCTGGTCTGGGAGAGTGTCTCTCTGGTCTGGGAGAGTGTCTCTCTGGTCTGGGCGGAGTGTCTCGCTGGTCTGGGCGGAGTGTCTCGCTGGTCTGGGCGGAGTGTCTCGCAGGTCTGGGCGGAGTGTCTCGCAGGTCTGGGCTGAGTGTCTCGCTGGTCTGGGAGAGTGTCTCGCAGGTCTGGGAGAGTGTCTCGCTGGTCTGGGAGAGTGTCTCGCTGGTCTGGGAGAGTGTCTCTCTGGTCTGGGCGGAGTGTATCGCTGGTCTGGGCGGAGTGTCTCGCTGGTCTGGGAGAGTGTCTCGCTGGTCTGGGAGAGTGTCTCGCTGGTCAGTGCGGAGTGTCTCTCTGGTCTGGTCGCAGTGTCTCTCTGGTCGGGGTTGAGTGTCTCTCTGGTCTGGGTGGAGTGTCTCTCTGGTCTGGGTGGAGTGTCTCTCTGGTCTGGGTGGAGTGTCTCTCTGGTCTGGGCGGAGTGTCTCTCTGGTCTGGGCGGAGTTTCTCTCTGGTCTGGGCGGAGTGTCTCTCTGGTCTGGGCGGAGTTTCTCTCTGGTCTAGGCGGAGTTTCTCTCTGGTCTGGGCGGAGTATCTCTCTGGTCTGGGCGGAGTGTCTCTCTGGTCTGGGCGGAGTGTCTAGCTGGTCTGGGAGAGTGTCTCTCTGGTCTGGGCGGAGTTTCTCGCTGGTCTGGGCGGAGTGTCTAGCTGGTCTGGGAGAATGTCTAGCTGGTCTGGGAGAGTGTCTCGCTGGTCTGAGAGAGTGTCTCGCTGGTCTGGGCGGAGTGTCTCGCTGGTCTGGGCGGAGTGTCTCGCTGGTCTGGGCGGAGTGTCTCGCTGGTCTGGGCGGAGTGTCTCGCAGGTGTGGGAGAGTGTCTCGCTGGTCTGATAGAGTGTCTCGCTGGTCTGGGAGAGTGTCTCTCTGGTCTGGGCGGAGTGTATCGCTGGTCTGGGCGGAGTGTCTTGCTGGTCTGGGAGAGTGTCTCGCTGGTCTGGGAGAGTGTCTCTCTGTTCTGGGAGAGTGTCTCTCTGGTCTGGGAGAGTGTCTCGCTGGTCTGGGCGGAGTGTCTCTCTGGTCTGGGAGGAGTGTCTCTCTGGTCTGGGAGAGTGTCTCGCTGGTCTGGGAGAGTGTCTCGCTGGTCTGGGAGAGTGTCTCTCTGGTCTGGGAGAGTGTCTTGCTGGGTGGGAGAGTGTCTCTCTGGTCTGGGCAGAGTGTCTCGCTGGTCTGGGCGGAGTGTCTCGCTGGTCTGGGGGGAGTGTCTCGCTGGTCTGGGCGGAGTGTCTCGCTGGTCTGGGCAGAGTGTCTCGCTGGTCTGGGCAGAGTGTCTCGCTGGTCTGGGCGGAGTGTCTCGCTGGTCTGGGGGGAGTGTCTCGCTGGTCTGGGCGGAGTGTCTCGCTGGTCTGGGCGGAGTGTCTCGCTGGTCTGGGTGGAGTGTCTCTCTGGTCTGGGCAGAGTGTCTCTCTGGTCTGGGTGGGGTGTCTCTCTGGTCTGGGCGTTGTGTCTCGCTGGTCTGGGCGGAGTGTCTAGCTGGTCTGGGTGGAGTGTCTCGCTGGTCTGGGCGGAGTGTCTCGCTGGTCTGGGCGGAGTGTCTCGCTGGTCTGGGAGAGTGTCTCGCTGGTCTGGGCGGAGTGTCTCGCTAGTCTGGGCGGAGTGTCTCTCTGGTCTGGGCAGAGTGTCTCTCTGGTCTGGGTGGGGTGTCTCTCTGGTCTGGGCAGAGTGTCTCTCTGGTCTGGGCAGAGTGTCTCTCTGGTCTGGGCAGAGTGTCTCTCTGGTCTGGGAGGAGTTTCTTTCTGGTCTGGGCGGAGTGTCTCGCTGGTCTGGGCAGAGTGTCTCTCTGGTCTGGGTGGAGTGTCTCGCAGGTCTGGGCGGAGTGTCTCTCTGGTCTGGGTGGAGTGTCTCGCTGGTCTGGGAGAGTGTCTCGCAGGTCTGGGAGAGTGTCTCGCTGGTCTGGGAGAGTGTCTCGCTGGTCTGGGAGAGTGTCTCTCTGGTCTGGGCGGAGTGTATCGCTGGTCTGGGCGGAGTGTCTCGCTGGTCTGGGAGAGTGTCTCGCTGGTCTGGGAGAGTGTCTCGCTGGTCTGGGAGAGTGTCTCGCTGGTCAGTGCGGAGTGTCTCTCTGGTCTGGTCGCAGTGTCTCTCTGGTCGGAGTTGAGTGTCTCTCTGGTCTGGATGGAGTGTCTCCCTGGTCTGGGTGGAGTGTCTCTCTGGTCTGGGCGGAGTGTCTCTCTGGTCTGGGCGGAGTTTCTCTCTGGTCTGGGCGGAGTGTCTCTCTGATCTGGGCGGAGTTTCTCTCTGGTCTGGGCGGAGTTTCTCTCTTGTCTGGGCGGAGTGTCTCTCTGGTCTGGGCGGAGTGTATTGCTGGTCTGGGCGGAGTGTCTAGCTGGTCTGGGAGAGTGTCTCTCTGGTCTGGGCGGAGTTTCTCGCTGGTCTGGGCGGAGTGTCTAGCTGGTCTGGGAGAGTGTCTAGCTGGTCTGGGAGAATGTCTCGGTGGTCTGAGAGAGTGTCTCGCTGGTCTGGGCGGAGTGTCTCGCTGGTCTGGGCGGAGTGTCTCGCTGGTCTGGGCGGAGTTTCTCGCTGGTCTGGGAGAGTGTCTCGCTGGTCTGGGCGGAGTGTCTCGCTGGTCTGGGCAGAGTGTCTAGCTGGTCTGGGCAGAGTATCTCGCTGGTCTGGGCAGAGTGTCTCGCTGGTCTGGGCGGAGTGTCTCGCTGGTCTTGGCGGAGTGTCTCTGGTCTGGGTTGGGTGTCTTTCTGGTCTGGGCAGAGTGTCTCTCTGGTCTGGGTGGGGTGTCTCTCTGGTCTTGGTGGGGTGTTTCTCTGGTCTGGGCGTTGTGTCTCGCTGGTCTGGGCGGAGTGTCTCTCTGGTCTGGGCGGAGTGTCTCACTGGTCTGGGAGAGTGTCTCGCTGGTCTGGGAGAGTGTCTCGCTGGTCTGGGAGAGTGTCTCGCTGGTCAGTGCGGAGTGTCTCTCTGGTCTGGTCGCAGTGTCTCTCTGGTCGGGGTTGAGTGTCTCTCTGGTCTGGGTGGAGTGTCTCTCTGGTCTGGGTGGAGTGTCTCTCTGGTCTGGGCGGAGTGTCTCTCTGGTCTGCGCGGAGTGTCTCTCTGGTCTGGGCGGAGTTTCTCTCTGGTCTGGGCGGAGTGTCTCTCTGGTCTGGGCGGAGTTTCTCTCTGGTCTGGGCGGAGTTTCTCTCTGGTCTGGGCGGAGTGTCTCTCTGGTCTGGGCGGAGTGTATCGCTGGTCTTTTCGGAGTGTCTAGCTGGTCTGGGAGAGTGTCTCTCTGGTCTGGGCGGAGTTTCCCACTGGTCTGGGCGGAGTGTCTAGCTGGTCTGGGAGAGTGTCTAGCTGGTCTGGGAGAGTGTCTCGCTGGTCTGAGAGAGTGTCTCGCTGGTCTGGGTGGAGTGTCTCGCTGGTCTGGGCGGAGTGTCTCGCTGGTCTGGGCGGAGTGTCTCGCTGGTCTGGGCGGAGTTTCTCGCTGGTCTGGGCAGAGTGTCTCTCTTGTCTGGGCGTCAGTTTATCGCTGGTCTGGGAGAGTGTCTCGCTGGTCTGGGCGGAGTGTCTCGCTGGCCTGGGAGAGTGTCTAACTGGTCTGGGCAGAGTGTCTCGCTGGTCTGGGCGGAGTGTCTCTCTGGTCTGGGCAGAGTGTCTCGCTGGTCTGGGCAGAGTGTCTCTCTGGTCTGGGCGGAGTGTCTCTCTGGTCTGGGCAGAGTGTCTCTCTGGTCTGGGCGGAGTGTCTCGCTGGTCTGGGCAGAGTGTCTCGCTGGTCTGGGAGAGTGTCTCGCTGGTCTGGGAGAGTGTCTCGCTGGTCAGTGCGGAGTGTCTCTCTGGTCTGGTCGCAGTGTCTCTCTGGTCGGGGTTGAGTGTCTCTCTGGTCTGGGTGGAGTGTCTCTCTGGTCTGGGTGGAGTGTCTCTCTGGTCTGGGCGGAGTGTCTCTCTGGTCTGGGCGGAGTGTCTCTCTGGTCAGGGCGGAGTTTCTCTCTGGTCTGGGCGGAGTGTATCGCTGGTCTGGGCGGAGTGTCTAGCTGGTCTGGGAGAGTGTCTAGCTGGTCTGGGAGAGTGTCTCGCTGGTCTGAGAGAGTGTCTCGCTGGTCTGGGCGGAGTGTCTCGCTGGTCTGGGCGGAGTGTCTCGCTGGTCTGGGCGGAGTGTCTCGCTGGCCTGGGCGGACTTTCTCGCTGGTCTGGGCAGAGTGTCTCTCTTGTCTGGGCGGAGTTTCTCGCTGGTCTGAGAGAGTGTCTCGCTGGTCTGGGCGGAGTGTCTCGCTGGTCTGGGAGAGTGTCTCACTGGTCTGGGCAGAGTGTCTCGCTGGTCTGAGCGGAGTGTCTCGCTGGTCTGGGCGGAGTGTCTCGCTGGACTGGGAGAGTGTCTAGCTGGTCTGGGCGGAGTGTCTCGCTGGTCTGGGCAGAGTGTCTCGCTGGTCTGGGCAGAGTGTCTCTCTGGTCTGGGCGGAGTGTCTCTCTGGCGTGGGCGGAGTGTGTCGCTGGTCTGGGCAGAGTGTCTCGCTGGTCTGGGCAGAGTGTCTCTCTGGTCTGGGTGGGGTGTCTCTCTGGTCTGGGCAGAGTGTCTCTCTGTTCTGGGTGGGGTGTCTCTCTGGTCTGGGCAGAGTGTCTCTCTGGTCTGAGTGGGGTGTCTCTCTGGTCTGGGCAGAATTTCTCTCTGGTCTGGGCGGGGTGTCTCTCGTGTCTGGGCGGAGTGTCTCGCTGGTCTGGGCGGAGTGTCTCGCTGGTCTGGGCGGCGTGTCTCGCTGGTCTGGGCAGAGTGACTCGGTGGTCTGGGAGGAGTGTCTCTCTGGTCTGGGCAGAGTGTCTCTCTGGTCTGGGCGGAGTGTCTCGCTGGTCTGGGCAGAGTGTCTCGCTGGTCTGGGAGAGTGTCTCGCTGGTCTGGGCGGAGTGTCTCGCTGGTCTGGCCGGAGTGTCTCGCTGGTCTGAGAGAGTGTCTCGCTGGTCTGGGCGGAGTGTCTCGCTGGTCTGGGCGGAGTGTCTCGCTGGTCTGGGCGGAGTGTCTCGCTGGCCTGGGCGGAGTTTCTCGCTGGTCTGGGCAGAGTGTCTCTCTTGTCTGGGCGGAGTTTCTCGCTGGTCTGAGAGAGTGTCTCGCTGGTCTGGGCGGAGTGTCTCGCTGGTCTGGGAGAGTGTCTCACTGGTCTGGGCAGAGTGTCTCGCTGGTCTGAGCGGAGTGTCTCGCTGGTCTGGGCGGAGTGTCTCGCTGGACTGGGAGAGTGTCTAGCTGGTCTGGGCGGAGTGTCTCGCTGGTCTGGGCAGAGTGTCTCGCTGGTCTGGGCAGAGTGTCTCTCTGGTCTGGGCGGAGTGTCTCTCTGGCGTGGGCGGAGTGTGTCGCTGGTCTGGGCAGAGTGTCTCGCTGGTCTGGGCAGAGTGTCTCTCTGGTCTGGGTGGGGTGTCTCTCTGGTCTGGGCAGAGTGTCTCTCTGTTCTGGGTGGGGTGTCTCTCTGGTCTGGGCAGAGTGTCTCTCTGGTCTGAGTGGGGTGTCTCTCTGGTCTGGGCAGAATTTCTCTCTGGTCTGGGCGGGGTGTCTCTCGTGTCTGGGCGGAGTGTCTCGCTGGTCTGGGCGGAGTGTCTCGCTGGTCTGGGCGGCGTGTCTCGCTGGTCTGGGCAGAGTGACTCGGTGGTCTGGGAGGAGTGTCTCTCTGGTCTGGGCAGAGTGTCTCTCTGGTCTGGGCGGAGTGTCTCGCTGGTCTGGGCAGAGTGTCTCGCTGGTCTGGGAGAGTGTCTCGCTGGTCTGGGCGGAGTGTCTCGCTGGTCTGGCCGGAGTGTCTCGCTGGTCTGAGAGAGTGTCTCGCTGGTCTGGGCGGAGTGTCTCGCTGGTCTGGGCGGAGTGTCTCGCTGGTCTGGGCGGAGTGTCTCGCTGGCCTGGGCGGAGTTTCTCGCTGGTCTGGGCAGAGTGTCTCTCTTGTCTGGGCGGAGTTTCTCGCTGGTCTGAGAGAGTGTCTCGCTGGTCTGGGCGGAGTGTCTCGCTGGTCTGGGAGAGTGTCTCACTGGTCTGGGCAGAGTGTCTCGCTGGTCTGAGCGGAGTGTCTCGCTGGTCTGGGCGGAGTGTCTCGCTGGACTGGGAGAGTGTCTAGCTGGTCTGGGCGGAGTGTCTCGCTGGTCTGGGCAGAGTGTCTCGCTGGTCTGGGCAGAGTGTCTCTCTGGTCTGGGCGGAGTGTCTCTCTGGCGTGGGCGGAGTGTGTCGCTGGTCTAGGCAGAGTGTCTCGCTGGTCTGGGCAGAGTGTCTCTCTGGTCTGGGTGGGGTGTCTCTCTGGTCTGGGCAGAGTGTCTCTCTGTTCTGGGTGGGGTGTCTCTCTGGTCTGGGCAGAGTGTCTCTCTGGTCTGAGTGGGGTGTCTCTCTGGTCTGGGCAGAATTTCTCTCTGGTCTGGGCGGGGTGTCTCTCGTGTCTGGGCGGAGTGTCTCGCTGGTCTGGGCGGAGTGTCTCGCTGGTCTGGGCGGCGTGTCTCGCTGGTCTGGGCAGAGTTACTCGCTGGTCTGGGAGGAGTGTCTCTCTGGTCTGGGCAGAGTGTCTCTCTGGTCTGGGCAGAGTGTCTCTCTGGTCTGGTTGGGGTGTCTCGCTGGTCTGGCCGGAGTGTCTCGCTGGTCTGAGAGAGTGTCTCGCTGGTCTGGGCAGAGTATCTCGCTGGTCTGGGCAGAGTGTCTCTCTGGTCTGGGCGGAGTGTATCACTGGTCTGGGCGGAGTGTCTCACTGGTCTGGGCGGAGTGTCTCTCTGGTCTGGGCAGAGTGTCTCTCTGGTCTGGGTGGGGTGTCTCTCTGGTCTGGGCAGAGAGTCTCTCTGGTCTGGGCAGAGTGTCTCTCTGGTCTGGGCGGAGTGTCTCTCTGGTCTGGGCAGAGTGTCTCTCTGGTCTGGTTGGGGTGTCTGTTGATCTGTTGCTACTTTGTTAGGCGTTGGCGATGCTGGTTAAGGGCGATGACCTTTAGGGTCTGGGTGAAGGTGGGCTCTGATGCCTTGTAGAGGTGGACCTGGTCATGAAGCAAGGTAAACATTTGGTTTTGTGGCACAGTCACGGGAAATAATTGCTTTTACCTGCTGCATGGTGGCAAGGTGAAAGTATTTTTGTGGTACCAGTGTGGAGCCACTTGTGCTTTGGGGAAAGTGGAAGAATCTTTTTCAATTACTCCCTTGAGTGCTGTGGCCACCCTTTCCTGCTGTGCTCTCAGGTCGTTTGAGCCTGAGTGTATTATTATGTGGCTGGGTGACTCTAGTTGGTCCTCAGACAGAAAGTCTAGTGCATGCTGGGTGTTTGGACACCAGAGTTTTAGACACTCTATGTATGAGAAAAAGATTTTTTCTTGTGTATATTTCACGTTTCAGTCCATAAAGACTACAATCTGTGTCTTGGTGGGGGGGGGGGGGGGGGTGGGGGGGGGGGGGGGGGGGTGATCAGAGGGGGTGGGTTCCCCTGGGCTTGGGGTTCTTCATTTGTCTGTCCCAATGTGAAGTCGACCGTTCTGCTGTGTTGTTGAGAATTTTGTCGGGAGCTGAGGTGGGCTGTTCTGCTGGCTTCTCTGTGTGGGTGGCCACCTCTCTAGTGGGTTGTTCTCTGTCACATGTCATCCCCCTCACCCTCTCCTCCAGCAGTCTGATCCTCTCCTCCATCCCCCTCACCCTCTCCTCCAGCAGTCTGATCCTCTCCCGCCATCCCCTCACCCTCTCCTCCAGCAGTCTGATCCTCTCCTCCACCCCACCCCACCCTCTCTTCCAGCAGTCTGATCCTCTCCTCCATCCCCCCTCACCCTCTCTTCCAGCAGTCTGATCCTCTCCTCCATCCCCCTCACCCTCTCCTCCAGCAGTCTGATCCTCTCCTCCATCCCCCTCACCCTCTCCTCCAGCAGTCTGATCCTCTCCTCCATCCCTCCTCACCCTCTCCTCCAGCAGTCTGATCCTCTCCTCTATCCCCCTCACCCTCTCCTCCAGCAGTCTGATCCTCTCCTCCATCCCCCTCACCCCTCCTCCAGCAGTCTGATCTTCTCCTCCATCCCCCTCACCCTCTCTTCCAGCAGTCTGATCTTCTCCTCCATCCCCCTCACCCTCTCTTCCAGCAGTCTGGTCCTCTCCTCCAATCCTCCTCACCCTCTCCTCCAGCAGTCTGATCCTCTCCTCCACCCCCCCCCACCCTCTCCTCCAGCAGTCTGATCCTCTCCCTCCACCCCCCTCACCCTCTCCTCCAGCAGTCTGATCCTCTCCCTCCATCCCCCTCACCCTCTCCTCCAGCAGTCTGATCCTCTCCTCCATCCCCCTCACCCTCTCTTCCAGCAGTCTGATCCTCTCCTCCATCCCTCCTCACCCTCTCCTCCAGCAGTCTAATCCTCTCCTCCATCCCCCCTCACCCTCTCCTCCAGCAGTCTGATCCTCTCCTCCAGCAGTCTGATCCTCTCCTCTATCCCCCTGACCCTCTCCTCCAGCAGTCTGATCCTCTCCCTCCATCCCCCTCACCCTCTCTTCCAGCAGTCTGATCCTCTCCTCCATCCCCCTCACCCTCTCTTCCAGCAGTCTGATCCTCTCCTCCATCCCTCCTCACCCTCTCCTCCAGCAGTCTGATCCTCTCCTCCATCCCCCCTCACCCTCTCCTCCAGCAGTCTGATCCTCTCCTCCAGCAGTCTGATCCTCTCCTCCATCCCCCTGACCCTCTCCTCCAGCAGTCTGATCCTCTCCTCCAGCAGTCTGATCCTCTCCTCCATCCCCCTCACCCTCTCCTCCAGCAGTCTGGTCCTCTCCTCCATCCCTCCTCACCCTCTCCTCCAGCAGTCTGATCCTCTCCTCCATCCCCCTCACCCTCTCCTCCAGCAGTCTAGTCCTCTCCTCCATCCCTCCTCACCCTCTCCTCCAGCAGTCTGATCCTCTCTCTCCATCCCCCTCACCCTCTCCTCCAGCAGTCTGATCCTCTCCTCCATCCCCCCTCACCCTCTCCTCCAGCAGTCTGATCCTCTCCTCCATCCCCCTCACCCTCTCTTCCAACACTCTGAACCTCTCCTCCATCCCCCTCACCCTCTCCCCCAGCAGTCTGAACCTCTCCTCCATCCCCCTCACCCTCTCCCCCAGCAGTCTGATCCTCTCCTCCATCCCCCTCACCCTCTCCTCCAGCAGTCTGGTCCTCTCCTCCATCCCCCTCACCCTCTCCTCCGGCAGTCTGATCCTCTCCTCCATCCCCCTCACCCTCTCCTCCAGCAGTCTGATCCTCTCCTCCATACCCCTCACCCTCTCCTCCAGCAGTCTGATCCTCTCCTCCATCCCCCTCACCCTCTCCTCCAGCAGTCTGATCCTCTCCTCCATCCCCCCTGATCCTCTCCTCCAGCAGTCTGATCCTCTCCCTCCATCCCCCTCACCCTCTCCTCCAGCAGTCTGATCCTCTCCTCTAGTGCTCTGTTCTTCTCCTGCTCTTTCTCCTGTTGAGTTGTCTCACCACTGTCCAGAGTGCAGATATGTCTCTCTCCACCTCCAGCTCTCCTGGTCTGGTTAAGGGTTTGTTGTGCTGGACTGTTGTCTGGGTCTGTGCTGACTGGAGTGTGATCACCTGCTGTTCCAGCTCCACCTGCCTTGCCTCCAGCTGGGTAAATGTATCCTTCATTTCAATGAGGGAGAAGTACTCTGTGCTGGGAGGTTGACTATCTGCTAGGGGTGGCTCGTCTGCGGGGTTGTATAATGAAGAGGTCTGGTCTGACCCGCTCGGGGTGGGGGTATCTTTCTCAAGGGAGAGCTTCTCCTGCTGTGCTATTTATTTGAGTAGGTGAAAGTCCAGCTGAAACTGCTTGGGGTTGCCCTGTACCAATACTGTTCCAGGATTATAGAGATTTATATTAGCTGACTCAGAGTCCTCGTTGTCTAGTATCCTGAGTTTCCACCCATCGGTAACACCCCTCCTGTTAACAGAGGGGTAGTGTGTTAATATTGCACTGTGTACTGCCAGGGGATGGTCTGTGTTAATATAGCACTATGCCATGCCAGGGGATGGTCTGGTTAATATAGCACTGTGTCATGCCAGGGGATGGTGTGGTTAATATAGCACTGTGCCATGCCAGGGGATGGTCTGTGTTAATATAGCACTGTGTCATGCCAGGGGATGGTCTGGTTAATATAGCACTGTGTCATGCCAGGGGATGGTCTGGTTAATATAGCACTGTGTCATGCCAGGGGATGGTCTGTATTAATATGGCACTGTGCCAGGGGATGGTCTGGTTAATATAGCACTGTGCCAGGGGATGGTCTGGTTAATATAGCACTGTGCCAGGGGATGGTCTGTATTAATATAGCACTGTGCCAGGGGATGGTCTGGTTAATATAGCACTGTGCCAGGGGATGGTCTGGTTAATATAGCACTGTGCCAGGGGATGGTCTGGTTAATATAGCACTGTGCCAGGGGATGGTCTGGTTAATATAGCACTGTGCCAGGGGATGGTCTGGTTAATATAGCACCATGCCAGGGGATGGTCTGGTTAATATAGCACTGTGTCATGCCAGGGGATGGTCTGGTTAATATAGCACTGTGCCAGGGGATGGTCTGGTTAATATAGCACCATGCCAGGGGATGGTCTGGTTAATATAGCACCATGCCAGGGGATGGTCTGGTTAATATAGCACTGTGTCATGCCAGGGGATGGTCTGGTTAATATAGCACTGTGCCAGGGGATGGTCTGGTTAATATAGCACTGTGCCAGGGGATGGTCTGGTTAATATAGCACTGTGTCATGCCAGGGGATGGTCTGGTTAATATAGCACTGTGCCAGGGGATGGTCTGGTTAATATAGCACTGTGCCAGGGGATGGTCTGGTTAATATAGCACTGTGCCATGTCAGGGGATGGTCTGGTTAATATAGCACTTTGCCATGCCAGGGGATGGTCTGGTTAATATAGCACTGTGCCAGGGGATGGTCTGGTTAATATAGCACTGTCCCATGCCAGGGGATGGTCTGGTTAATATAGCACTGTCCCATGCCAGGGGATGGTCTGGTTAATATAGCACTGTGCCAGGGGATGGTCTGGTTAATATAGCACTGTCCCATGCCAGGGGGTGGTCTGGTTAATATAGCACTGTGCCAGGGGATGGTCTGGTTAATATAGCACTGTGCCATGCCAGGGGATGGTCTGGTTAATATAGCACTGTGCCATGCCAGGGGATGGTCTGGTTAATATAGCACTGTGCCAGAGGATGGTCTGGTTAATATAGCACTGTGCCAGAGGATGGTCTGGTTAATATAGCACTGTGTCATGCCAGGGGATGGTCTGGTTAATATAGCACTATGCCATGCCAGGGGATGGTCTGGTTAATATAGCACTGTGCCATGCCAGGGGATGGTCTGTGTTAATATAGCACTGTGCCATGCCAGGGGATGGTCTGTGTTAATATAGCACTGTGCCAGTGGATGGTCTGGTTAATATAGCACTGTGCCAGGGGATGGTCTGGTTAATATAGCACTGTGCCATGCCAGGGGATGGTCTGTGTTAATATAGCACTGTGCCAGTGGATGGTCTGGTTAATATAGCACTGTGCCATGACAGGGGATGGTCTGGTTAATATAGCACTGTGTCAGGGGAGGGTCTGGTTAATATAGCACTGTGCCAGGGGATGGTCTGATTAATATAGCACTGTGCCATGCCAGGGGATGGTCTGGTTAATATAGCACTGTGCCAGGGGATGGTCTGTGTTAATATAGCACTGTGCCATGCCAGGGGATGGTCTGTGTTAATATAGCACTGTGCCAGTGGATGGTCTGGTTAATATAGCACTGTGCCATGCCAGGGGATGGTCTGGTTAATATAGCACTGTGTCATGCCAGGGGATGGTCTGTGTTAATATAGCACTGTGCCAGGGGAGGTTCTGGTTAATATAGCACTGTGCCATGCCAGGGGATGGTCTGGTTAATATAGCACTGTGCCAGGGGATGGTCTGGTTAATATAGCACTGTGTCATGCCAGGGGATGGTCTGTGTTAATATAGCACTGTGCCAGGGGATGGTCTGGTTAATATAGCACTGTGCCAGGGGATGGTCTGGTTAATATAGCACTGTGTCATGCCAGGGGATGGTCTGGTTAATATAGCACTGTGTCATGCCAGGGGATGGTCTGGTTAATATAGCACTGTGCCATGCCAGGGGATGGTCTGTGTTAATATAGCACTGTGCCATGCCAGGGGATGGTCTAGTTAATATAGCACTGTGCCATGCCAGGGGATGGTCTGTGTTAATATAGCACTGTGCCATGCCAGGGGATGGTCTGGTTAATATAGCACTGTGCCATGCCAGGGGATGGTCTGTGTTAATATAGCACTGTGCCATGCCAGGGGATGGTCTAGTTAATATAGCACTGTGCCAGGGGATGGTCTGGTTAATATAGCACTGTGTCATGCCAGGGGATGGTCTGGTTAATATAGCACTGTGCCAGGGGATGGTCTGGTTAATATAGCACTGTGCCAGGGGATGGTCTGGTTAATATAGCACTGTGTCAGGGGATGGTCCGGTTAATATAGCACTGTGTCATGCCAGGGGATGGTCTGGTTAATATAGCACCATGCCAGGGGATGGTCTGGTTAATATAGCACCATGCCAGGGGATGGTCTGGTTAATATAGCACTGTGTCATGCCAGGGGATGGTCTGGTTAATATAGCACTGTGTCAGGGGATGGTCTGGTTAATATAGCACTGTGCCATGCCAGGGGATGGTCTGGTTAATATAGCACTGTGTCATGCCAGGGGATGGTCTGGTTAATATAGCACTGTGCCATGCCAGGGGATGGTCTGTGTTAATACAGCACTGTGTCATGCCAGGGGATGGTCTGGTTAATATAGCACTGTGTCATGCCAGGGGATGGTCTGGTTAATATAGCACTGTGCCAGGGGATGGTCTGGTTAATATAGCACTGTGCCATGCCAGGGGATGGTCTGGTTAATATAGCACTGTGCCAGGGGATGGTCTGGTTAATATAGCACTGTGCCAGGGGATGGTCTGGTTAATATAGCACTGTGCCAGGGGATGGTCTGGTTAATATAGCACTGTGCCATGCCAGGGGATGGTCTGGTTAATATAGCACTGTGTCATGCCAGGGGATGGTCTGTGTTAATATAGCACTGTGCCATGCCAGGGGATGGTCTGGTTAATATAGCACTGTGTCATGCCAGGGGATGGTCTGGTTAATATAGCACTGTGCCAGGGGATGGTCTGGTTAATATAGCACTGTGCCAGGGGATGGTCTGGTTAATATAGCACTGTGCCAGGGGATGGTCTGGTTAATATAGCACTGTGTCATGCCAGGGGATGGTCTGGTTAATATAGCACTGTGCCATGCCAGGGGATGGTCTGGTTAATATAGCACTGTGTCAGGGGATGGTCTGGTTAATATAGCACTGTGTCATGCCAGGGGATGGTCTGGTTAATATAGCACTGTGCCATGCCAGGGGATGGTCTGGTTAATATAGCACTGTGTCAGGGGATGGTCTGGTTAATATAGCACTATGCCATGCCAGGGGATGGTCTGGTTAATATAGCACTGTGCCATGCCAGGGGATGGTCTGGTTAATATAGCACTGTGCCAGGGGATGGTCTAGTTAATATAGCACTGTGCCAGGGGATGGTCTGGTTAATATAGCACTGTGCCATGCCAGGGGATGGTCTGGTTAATATAGCACTGTGCCATGCCAGGGGGTGGTCTGGTTAATATAGCACTGTGCCAGAGGATGGTCTGTGTGGAAGATGAGGTTGCTGATGTTCCCATTTCTATAATAGTCAGCAAAAAGTGTCTCTTGATATTCCTTAAAGGAGCTTCATTTTGTTCTCTTTTCGTGTCTTCTCATTCTGTCCATATAGAGGATACTGTATTTTAATAACCTCTGAACAGCAGGAGTGTTTTTCTAAGGCCTCTCTATTGTTGGGCTCAAGGGCTTTGACACCTCTCACTGGACACGTCAGTGCTAATTGAAGTTGCGTCTCTTTGTCCTGTCAAGCTTTGTAGCCTCAGCATCCAGTCCTTATCATGCAAAATTAAATCATTGTCGTGTATTTTTCTTCTTTGCTTTTGGAAGTAAAAAGTAGCCTCAATAGCTGACTCAGTTCCAGGATGGATGGGAATTTTCAGGTTTCTGTTTGTTTGTTTGCCAGAACATTTGCTCTATATCTTGGGAATAATAATACTTGAGTGTAAGGAGGCATTCATTCATATTTTAGGGGAAAAAAATAGGGGTCAAGGAACAGAGAGAAAATGCTGCAGTTTTAAAAATGTTCATTGCTTATGTCTCTCTCTCTCTCTCTCTCTTCCTCCCTGTTCATTGCTTATGTCTCTCTCTCTCTCTCTCTGTCTCTCTCTCTCTCTCTCTCTCTCTCTCTCTCTCTCTCTCTCTCTCTCTCTCTTCCTCCCTGTTCATTGCTTATGTCTCTCTCTCTCTCTCTCTCTCTCTCTCTCTCTCTCTCTCTCTCTCTCTCTCTCTGTCTCTCTCTCTCTCTCTCTCTCTCTCCTCTCTCTCTCTCTCTCTCTCTCTCTCCTCTCTCTCTCTGTCTCTCTCTCTCTCTCTCTCTCTCTCTCTCTCTCTCTCTCTCTCTCTCTCTCTCTCTCTCTCTCTCTCTCTCTTCCTCCCTGTTCATTGCTTATGTCTCTCTCTCTCTCAATTCAATTCAATTCAATTCAATTCAAGGGGCTTTATTGGCATGGGAAACATGTGTTAACATTGCCAAAGCAAGTGAGGTAGACAATACACAAAAGTGAAACAAACAAAACGAATTAACAGTAAACATTACACATACAGAAGTTTCAAAACAATAAAGACATTACAAATGTCATATTATATATATATACAGTGTTGTAACAATGTACAAATGGTTAAAGCACACAAGTTAAAATAAATAAGCATAAATATGGGTTGTATTTACAATGGTGTTTGTTCTTCACTGGTTGCCCTTTTCTTGTGGCAACAGGTCACAAATCTTGCTGCTGTGATGGAACACTGTGGTATTTCACCCAGTAGATATGAGAGTTTATCAAAATTAGGTTTGTTTTCGAATTCTTTGTGGATCTGTGTGATCTGAGGGAAATATGTGTCTCTAATATGGTCATACATTGGGCAGGAGGTTAGGAAGTGCAGCTCAGTTTCCACCTCATTTTGTGGGCAGTGTGCACATAGCCTGTCTTCTCTTGAGAGCCAGGTCTGTCTACGGTGGCCTCTCTCAATAGCAAGGCTATGCTCACTGAGTCTGTACATAGTCAAAGCTTTCCTTAAGTTTGGGTCAGTCACAGTGGTCAGGTATTCTGTCACTGTGTACTCTCTGTTTAGGGCCAAATGGCATTCTAGTTTGCTCCGTTTTTTGTTAATTCTTCGAATGAGTCAGGTAACTATAGTTTTGTTTTCTGAATATTTGGTGGGGTCTAATTGTGTTGCTGTCCTGGGGCTCTGTGGGGTGTGTTTGTGTTTGTGAACAGAGCCCTAGGACCAGCTTGATTAGGGGACTCTTCTCCAGGTTCATCTCTCTGTAGGTGATGGCTTTGTTATGGAGGGTTTGTGAATCGCTTCCTTTTAGGTGGTTGTAGAATTTAACCTGTTTGGCGTGCAAGCCCGACGTCGGTGCATTTATGACAACAGCCACTTCAAGTGCAGGGCGCGAAATTCAAAAGATATATTTTTTAAATATTTAACTTTCACACAAGTCCAATACAGCATATGAAAGGTACACATCTCGTGAATCCAGCCAACATGTCCGATTTTTAAAATGTTTTACAGGGAAGACAAAATATGTAAATCTATTAGCTAACAACGTAAGCAAAAGACTCCACTTTTATTTCTCCATCAGTTTTTGACTTCATCAGTAGCTATCACAAATTCGGCCAAATAAAGATGTAAATAGCCACTAACCAAGAAACAACCTCATCAGATGACAGTCTGATAACATATTTATTGTATAGCATATGTTTTTTTCAAAAAATGTGCATATTTCAGGTATAAATCATAGTTTACATTGCAGCTACATTCAGAAATTGCACCGAAAGCAGCCATAATATTTACAGACACCAACGTCAAATACCTAATTACTCATCATAAAACATTTCTGAAAAATACATAGTGTACAGCAAATGAAAGACAGGCATCTTGTGATGCCAGACAATATTTCCGATTTATTAAGTGTTTTACAGCGAAAACAAAATGTAGCGCTATATTAGCTTAGCACAATAGCCAGAAACACTTGGGCGCCGGCGACTACGACAGATATATGAAACAACATCATAAAATGTTTCTTACTTTTGCTGATCTTTCATCAGAATGTTGAACAAGGTGTCCTTTGTCCAGATGAGTCGTTGTTTGGATTCAGAATGGCAACTTTCTCTCTCCATTTAGCAAGCGCGCTAGCCGGGTTGCACGGATCTCTCCATGTAAACAAACGGAAGAGAACGGAACACGGCAAAAGTCCCGAAAAAATTTCAATAATCTGATGAAACTATATTGAAAAAACATACTTTACGATGATATGGTGACATGTATCAAATAAAATCAAAGCCGGAAATAATATACGCCAATAACGTCAGCAAAACAAAAGGCAATCCCACTGTCAAGCTTGGGCTCTTCAGAGTACCGAAAATGGGGGACACGAGATTCCAAGATGATGTGTTCCAACTCAGATCGAGATAATCAACTCATTTCTTCTCTCACAGCCTCTTGACACCCAGAGGAAGGTGTATGACGTGCATGTATACGAATAGCTCTTGTGCCCATTTATAGCCAGGAAGAGGAAGACAGCATCGATTTCAGACTTTGAACTTCCGGGTCAGGAAAAGTGCTGCAGAATGAGTTCTGTTTCACTCAGAGAAATAATTCAAACGGTTTTAGAAACTAGAGAGTGTTTTCTATCCAATAGTAATAATAATATGCATATCGTACGAGCAAGAATTGAGTACGAGGCCGTTTGAAATGGACACATTTTATCAGGCTACTCAATACTGCCCCTTGCAGCCATAAGAAGTTAACGGCTCTTTTCTGGATTTTGATAATTAGTGGGTATCGGCCTAGTTCTGCTCTGCATGCATTATTTGGTGTTCTACGTTGTACACGAAGGATATTTTTTGCAGAATTCTGCATGCAGAGTCTCAATTTGGTGTTTGTCCCATTTTGTGAAGTCTTGGTTGGTGAGCGGACCCCAGACCTCACAACCATAAATGGCAATGGGCTCTATGACTGATTCAAGTATTTTTAGCCAGATCCTAATTGGTATGTTGAAATTTTATGTTATGTTGATGGCATAGAATGCCCTTCTTGCCTTGTCTCTCAGATCGTTCACAGCTTTGTGGAAGTTACCTGTGGCGCCGAGGTATGTATAGTTTTTTGTGTGCTCAAGGGCAACGGTGTCTAGATGGATTTGTGGTCCTGGCGACTGGACCATTTTTGGAACACCATTATTTTGGTCTTACTGAGATTTACTGTCAGGGCCCAGGTCTGACAGAATCTGTGCAGAAGATCTAGGTGCTGCTGTAGGCCCTCCTTGGTTGGTGACAGAAGCACCAGATCATCAGCAAACAGTAGACAATTGACTTCGGATTCTAGTAGGGTGAGGCTGGGTGCTGCAGACTGTTCTAGTGCCCGCGCCAATTCGTTGATATATATGTTGAAGAGGGTGGGGCTTAAGCTGCATCCCTGTCTCACCCCACGGCCCTGTGTGAAGAAATGTGTGTGTTTTAGGCCAATTTTAACTGCACACTTGTTGTTTGTGTACATGGATTTTATAATGTCGTATGTTTTACCCCCAACACCACTTTCCATCAATTTGTATAGCAGACCCTCATGCCAAATTGAGTCGAAGGCTTTTTTGAAATCAAAAAAATTTGTCTACGCTTTTGTGGAGACAAATTTATGAAATGTATGTCTCTCTCTCTCTCTCTCTCTCTCTGTCTTCCTCCCTGTTCATTGCTTATGCCTGTCTCCCTCTCTCCCTCCCTCCCTCCCTGTTCATTGCTTATGTCTCCCTCCCTCCCTCCCTCCCTCCCTCCCTGTTCATTGCTTATGTCATGTTTATATGCTATCTGGGATGTTAATTGCTAAATTAACTCAGGAACCGCCCCTGTGTGGAAGCACCTTCTTTCAATTTCCAATATCCCTCATTTACTCACGTGTTTCCTTTATTCTGGCAGTTACATGTACTTGGATGTGTTTCCTTTGTTCTGGCAGTTACATGTACTTGGGTGTGTTTCCTTTATTCTGGCAGTTACATGTACTTGGGTGTGTTTCCTTTATTCTGGTAGTTACCTGTACTTGGGTCGCATCCCAAATGGCATCCTTTTCCCTGTGGGCCTGTAGTGCTCCATATAGGGGTATTCTGGTCAAAAGTAGTGCTTTACATAGTTAATACGGGCCCCTGGACTCTGGTCTAAAGTAGTGCTCCATATAGGGGCCCCTGGACTCTGGTCTAAAGTAGTGCTCCATATAGGGCCCCCTGTATTCTGGTCAAAAGTAGTGCTCCATATAGGGGCCCCTGTATTCTGGTCTAAAGTAGTGCTCCATATAGGGGCCCCTATATTCTGGTCAAAAGTAGTGCTCCATATAGGTGCCCCTGGACTCTGGTCAAAAGTAGTGCACTACATAGTTAATAGGGGCCCCTGTATTCTGGTCAAAAGTAGTGCTCCATATAGGGGCCCCTGAACTCTGGTCTGAAGTAGTGCTCCATATAGGGAATAGGGGCCCCTGGACTCTGGTCTAAAGTAGTGCACTACTTATAGGGAATATGGCCCTCTGGATTCTGGTCTAAAGTAGTGCTCCATATAGGGAATAGGGGCCCCTTGACTCTGGTCAAAAGTAGTGCACTACATATAGGGAATAGGGACCCATAGGAGTCTGGTCTGAAATAGTGCACTATATAGGGAATAGGGGCCCCTGGACTCTGGTCAAAAGTAGTCCACTACATAGGGAATAGGGGCCCTGGATTCTGGTCTAAAGTAGTGCACTGCACAGAGAATAGGGGCCCCTGGATTCTGGTCTAAAGTAGTGCACTACATAGGGAATAGGGGCCCGTAGGACTCTGGTCTAAAGTAGTGCACTATGTAGGGAATAGGGGTCCATTTGTGATGCCTCCGATGTATCCATCAGATGTGTGTCGTCCTCGTGGAGTTCTACTTGGCCTGATTTTAAACACCATAGAAAGGAAACTGTAAATGGCTCTGGATAAACACTCACCTAAGATTACAACCTGCAGCTTTAGAGCTGCTGGAAACATGTTGTGTTATCTTAGTGGGTGGTATGTCTGTCTGTCTGTCTGTCTGTCTGTCTGTCTGTCTGTCTGTCTGTGTCTGTCTGTCTGTCTGTCTGTCTGTCTGTCTGTCTGTCTGTCTCTCTGTCTGTCTCTCTGTCCGTCTGTCTGTCTGTCTGTCTGTCTGTCTGTCTGTCTGTGTCTGTCTGTGTCTGTCTGTCTGTCTGTCTGTCTGTCTGTCAAGATCTTTCATCTCATATCTAGATGTAGATGCCTGCTTTAGGAAATTTCTATTTTCTTCAAGATTAGATTTTGACTACGCGTATTGGCCCTGGTCAAAAGTAGTGGCCCACATAGGGAATATGATTCCATTTGGGATATTGCCTTGATGTCCCAGTGCTTAACAGCACAGGGCTGCTGTCTCACTCCTGATCTGTAGAGCTGAATATACTGAGACCTCTACTGCCCCCTGGTGGATTGTTATAACTACAGTCATTATGCCTTTCTCGTTCTCCACTGCCTGGGTACTGTCTGCGTACTGCCTGGGTACTGCCTGGGTACTGCCTGCATACTGCCTGGGTACTGCCTGGGTACTGCCTGCGTACTGCCTACGTACTGCCTGCGTTCTGCCTGCGTACTGCCTGCGTACTGCCTGGGTACTGCCTGCATACTGCCTGCATACTGCCTGGTTACTGCCTGGTTACTGCCTGGGTACTGCCTGCATACTGCCTGGGTACTGCCTGCATACTGCCTGCATACTGCCTGGGTACTGCCTGGGTACTGCCTGCGTACTGCCTACGTACTGCCTGCGTTCTGCCTGCGTACTGCCTGCGTACTGCCTGGGTACTGCCTGCATACTGCCTGCATACTGCCTGGGTACTGCATGGGTACTGCCTGCATAGTGCCTGGATACTGCCTGCATACTGCCTGCATACTGCCTGGGTACTGCCTGCATACTGCCTGGGTACTGCCTGCATACTGCCTGGGTACTGCCTGCATACTGCCTGGGTACTGCCTGCATACTGCCTGGGTACTGCCTGCATACTGCCTGGGTATTCTAACAACTGGTTTAGAGGTTGGGCTTGATAGACTCTCATCCCATCTCCTTTTACCTCAACTTGACTAAGCGCCATTCTCTCAGCTGGTTTCAGGGTTGGGGTCAGTTTGTCTCTCTCAGGTTTTTAATGTCTATCTATCTATCTATCTATCTATCTATCTATCTATCTATCTATCTGTCTATCTGTCTATCTGTCTATCTGTCTATCTGTCTATCTGTCTGTCTGTCTGTCTGTCTGTCTGTCTGTCTGTCTGTCTGTCTGTCTGTCTGTCTGTCTGTCTGTCTGTCTGTCTGTCTGTCATCTATCTCAATTCAATGCAAGGGGCTTTGTTGGCATGGGTGTCACGCCCTGACCATAGAGAGCCCTTATTTTCTATGGTAGAGTAGGTCAGGGCGTGACCGGGGGTTAGTCTAGTTTATTATTTCTATGTGTGGTTCTAGTTTTGTTTTTCTATGTTGGTGTTTGGTATGATTCCCAATTAGAGGCAGCTGGCTATCGTTGTCTCTAATTGGGGATCATATTTAAGTAGCATTTTTTCCACCTGTGTTTTATGGGATATTGTTTTGAGTTAGTGCATGTAGCACCTCTGTAGTCGCTGTTAGTTTATTGTTTATTTGTTTTGTTGTCTTTGTTAAGTGTCACTGTATCATTAAATTATGTGGAACTCAACATCCGTTGTGCCATATTTATTCCAGCGAACGTGACAATGTTAACACATGGGTTGTATTTACAATGGTGTTTGTTCTTCACTGTTTCCCTCTCTCTCTCTCTCTCTCTCTCTCTCTCTCTCTCTCTCTGTCTCTCTCTCTGTCTCTCTGTCTCACTCTCTCTGTCTCTCTAGCTTTCTCTTTCTTTCCCTCTCTCTCTCTCTCTCTCTGTCTCTCTCTCTCTGTCTCTCTCTCTCTCTCCCTCTCTCTCTCTCTCTGTCTCTCTCTCTCTGTCTCTCTAGCTTTCTCTTTCTTTCCCTCTCTCTCTCTCTCTCTCTCTCTCTCTCTCTCTCTCTCTGTCTCTCTCTGTCTCTCTCTGTCTCTCTCTCTCTCTGTCTCTCTCTCTCTCTGTCTCTGTCTCTGTCTCTCTCTCTCTCTCTCTCTCTCTCTCTCTCTCTCTCTCTCTCTCTCTCTAGCTTTCTCTTTCTTTCTTTCCCTCTCTCTCTCTCTGTCTCTCTCTGTCTCTCTCTGTCTCTCTCTCTCTCTCTCTCTGTCTCTCTGTATCACTCTCTCTGTCTCTCTAGCTTTCTCTTTCTTTCCCTCCCTCTCTCTCTCTCTCTCTCTGTCTAGCTTTCTCTTTCAATTCAATTCAAGGGGCTTTATTGGCATGGGAAACATGTGTTAACATTGCCAAAGCAAGTGAGGTAGATATGTGTTTGTTCTTCACTGTTTCCCTCTCTCTCTCTCTCTCTCTCTCTGTCTCACTCTCTCTGTCTCTCTAGCTTTCTCTTTCTTTCCCTCTCTCTCTCTCTCTCTCTCTCTCTCTCTGTCTAGCTTTCTCTTTCAATTCAATTCAATTCAATTTAAGGGGCTTTATTGGCATGGGAAACATGTGTTAACATTGCCAAAGCAAGTGAGGTAGACAATATTCTTTCCCTCTATCTCTCTCTAAATTCAATTCAATCTAAGGACTTTATTAGCATGGGAAACATATGTTAACATTGCCAAAGCAAGTGAAGTAGATAATAAACAAAAATCTCTCTCTATCGCTCTCCCTTCCTGTCCCTCCCTCTCTCCCTCTTCTCTCAATTGAATTCAATTTAATATAAAGGGGATTGGAAAAAAATATTTACATTGTCAAATCAAGTAAATAACACTATAAACAAAAATGAAATAAACAATCAAAAATGAACAGTAAACATTGCACTCACAATAGTTTGTGGAATATCGGAGACATTTTAAATGTTATATTATGGCTGTGTACAGTGTTGTAATCAATCAATCAATCAAGTTTATTCTATATAGCCCTTCGTACATCAGCTAATATCTCAAAGTGCTGTACAGAAACCCAGCCTAAAACCCCAAACAGCAAGCAATGCAGGTGTAGAAGCACGGTGGCTAGGAAAAACTCCCTAGAAAGGCCAAAACCTAGGAAGAAACCTAGAGAGGAACCAGGCTATGAGGGGTGGCCAGTCCTCTTCTGGCTGTGCTGGCTGTGTAACAATTTGCAAGCAGTTGAAGTATGAAAGGAAAAATAAATAAATAGATAAATATAGGTTGTGTTTACTTTGGTGTTTGCTCTTCACTGATTGCCTCATTTCGTGAGCAGTGGGAGGGTTAAGGGTTGAGAGCCAGCTCTTCCTATGGCGGCCTCTCTCAATAGCAAGACTATGGTCACTGAGTCTCTCACTCTCTCTCCAGACCAGGTCCACAGTCAGTGCCAAGAAATGATTTTCTCTGTATAACTAGGTGCTTGTGGTTGAGAGTGCGGAAAGAGAAGGGTTTATTATGCTAAATAAACACAACAACGAAAGCCAAAGATCTTCAAAGTTGAAACTCCTGTAGTTTTTTCTACTTCTCGTTATTAGTTTAGTTTCTCTTTGTACTTTTGTTTCATTGCATTTTCATTTTGACATATTACTCATTTAGCAGACGCTCTTATCCATGGAGACTTACAGTAGAGAGTCATTTAGCACACTCTCTTATCCAGAGAGACTTACAGTAGAGAGTCATTTAGCAGACTCTCTTATCCATAGTGACTTACAGTAGTGAGTCATTTAGCAGACGCTCTTATCCAGAGAGACTTACAGTAGAGAGTCATTTAGCAGACTCTCTTATCCAGAGAGACTTACAGTAGGGAGTCATTTAGCAGACTCTCTTATCCAGAGAGACTTACAGTAGGGAGTCATTTAGCAGACTCTCTTATCCATAGTGACTTACAGTAGTGAGTCATTTAGCAGACGCTCTTATCCAGAGAGACTTACAGTAGAGAGTCATTTAGCAGACTCTCTTATCCAGAGAGACTTACAGTAGGGAGTCATTTAGCAGACTCTCTTATCCAGAGAGACTTACAGTAGGGAGTCATTTAGCAGACTCTCTTATCCATAGTGACTTACAGTAGTGAGTCATTTAGCAGACACTCTTATCCAGAGAGACTTACAGTAGAGAGTCATTTAGCAGACTCTCGTATCCAGAGAGACTTAGAGTAAGTAGTGAGTAATGAGCTACTTCTACAGAAGAGACAGGTCATTGAGTCCTCCTCTTAAGGATTGGACTCTTTTGGGAAAAAAATTCAATGACATACCCAAATCTAACAACCAGTAGTTCAGGACCTGAAGCAAGGATATGCATATTCTTGAAAGGATTTACTTTGAAGTTTGTGGAAATGTAAAAGTAATGTAGGAGAATATATCACATTAGATCTGGTAAAAGATAATACAAAGAAAAAAACACATTGAAATACAAGAGAAAGGCCATAATGTATTATTCCAGCCCAGGCGCAATTTAGATTTTGGCCACTAGATGGCAGCAGTGTAATGTGCAAAGTTACAGACTGATCCAATAAACCACAAAGAAAGGCCATTTAATGTTGTTTTTTTAACCTTTATTTAACTAGGCAAGTCATTTACAAACAAATTGTTATTTAAAATGACAGCCTACCCCAACCAAACCTGGACGATGCTGGGCCAGTTGTACGCCGCCCTATGGGACTCTCAATCACGGCCGGATGTGATACAGCCTGGAATCGAAACAGGGACTGTGGTGACGCCTTTTGCACTGAGACGCAGTGCCTTAGACTGCTACGCCACTCGGGAGCCCAAGTCAATGAGTTCTTATATAATTCAAACAGAATGGCCTTAGTCGTGACTCAGACCTTAGGATGACCTCCTCATCTCTCTGAGGGAAAGAGTCATGACCATAGCTGCCATGCAAAAATAATGACTCGTTGTCTCCTGCAGACTAAAGCCCTTCCTCAGTTTGATCCTAATGTCATTTTCATTAGGCTTTTAAAATGGAACAGTGAGGAGAGTGTTAAAATGGAACAGTGAGGAGAGTGTTAAAATGGAACAGTGAGGAGACTGTTAAAATGGAACAGTGAGGAGAATGTTAAAATGGAACAGTGAGGAGACTGTTAAAATGGAACAGTGAGGAGACTGTTAAAATGGAACAGTGAGGAG